>NC_081564.1:85093779-85202787 GCF_022355385.1 Mustela nigripes | reverse complement strand
ATATATATATATATATATATATATATATATATATATATATATATATATACACAGAGAGGGGGGGGGCAGAGAATAACTTTCTTCTTAAGCCATCTTGATTCTTATCATCTCTAAATTATGGGAAAACTGGCAAATTTCAGATTACAAATCATGCAGACGAGAGAGTCTTACCTGGGAAACAGGTTTAAAGTTGTTCCTCAAATGTGGGATCATCCAACACAAATGCTGAGAACCATTTCCACAAGCAATCTTACAATATGCAAAGTCCCAGGGAAGGACAGAGCAATTTGTAAAAGAGGGTACGGAAAGCTCTAGACCTTGCTCCAGAACACCTTAGCTGCATTCACAAAAATCTCATTCTGAAAACCCCAAAAGTCATCGTGCACAAGAATCCTGTCCCTTTTCTCCCTATCTTCAGGCAAAGAGTGGGACTCACAGGCCACATTTCCCAATGCAGAAAACAAAAGTCAAGACCTTCTGCTTCGATGGTTAGAAGGGATCCCAGTTTATTTGTGTCAATCCCAAGGGATCACCACAAGCTTTAATGACCAGTTTCTGATGACAATATTATATTCACAACCTGAAATTTGGTACTCTCCACTTGCCCCGTCATGACTGTCAGTCACCAGTTTTGTGGGACTTTTTTTTCCCCATGAGAAACAGCATAATTAATACACAATGAGTAGGAGCAAAGCTTAGACGGACTGGATGCTGCTGCTGCTAACAAAATCCCCCGCCACGTTTACCTCTCCAGGCATGCCACACCTCCTGCTGTGCTTAGGTCAGTGTGTGACTTAGCTTACAGTGAGTGTCACCGAGCCCCCCCACCAGGCGGTCCATTGGTAACAATTGTCCACAGTGTGTATGTTCTCATGCAGTGATCCAGCTACAAGAAGAATTAGTTACCACCGAATAATAATTTTGAGGACCTTAACCATGGAGTACTTACTGAATTTTCATGTAACCTCATCAATGCTGGCAATCCATTCTGCAGATATGACTTCATGATTATAAATGTAAATAAAAACAAACAACAATGACTGTGACACTAAGTATTCTTGACTTAGTAAAAGTAGTGGAGCTGGAATTTCAGCTCAAGACTTTTGAGACCAGAGTCAGTAATATTAATTGTTGTGGTGTATAGTACCTTTCCTAATTCAACCCTTTATGTAAAAGATTACAAATCTGGTTTAGAAAGTTTAAAAGTTTAAGAATACACACCTAAACAGAGGCACGCCCAGAATCATGGTATCTCACCCCTATCATTATGAGCCCATTCTGTTAAAGCAATACACACTGCAAAGATAAAAATAAAAATGTAAAATACCTATATTTTAATAGAAAGAAAATATGATTTCCCATCCATGAGACTCCTCTTACAAGTAAAAAAGGTTCTGTAAAGAGACCACAGACTTCTCCTGAGAAAACTGGCTTTAAGTATGGATTTTTATTTGGGAAATTCATATATCAATTAAACCTCATTATTTTTACTTATTAAGCTTGGATCCTAGCACACTATTATATTCCCAAATATCTGCATTATATATGTCCACAGGAAAAAATAGAATATTCAAGTTTTTGAACTGTAGCCATCTGTGGGGTCACTATTCTAACTGCCAAAAGAATTCTACTGTCCAATTTAAGGTTTTACACACCATTTGGTGCATTTATTTCACCTGAATGGAGGTATGGGTTTCCATATTAAATTGAAATAATCAGCTTGAAAGTGAAAGCTTCAATATAACTTATATCTGAAATGTTTTAACAGATGGGTGTTTGATTCATAGAGAAATTAAAGTCATTCACTTGTGTATATAGGGAAATAAACAGTAAAAAACACACTGGCATATAGACCCCACTTCTTTGCCTGCTGAATGAATGATTTCATTTTGATCATTAGTCATTTCTAGTCTTGAAAACAATACTTTTTAAGATTTCATATCCAATTAATAGAGACTATTTAATCCAATAAATATCCTTGTGTTCCATGTTTGTGTGAGACATTATGTAAAAACACTGGAAGACATAAATGTGAGTAATTTAGATCCTCGTCTTATAATTGTATAACAAAAAACCCCAAATAAAATGTAAATTATACAAATGTTCGTCTAAGTGAGAAGTAATATATTTTTATATGGAGTATAGGAAATTATTAATAGATGACAGTTTATTTAGATAACCCTTAAAGGGTGACAAGAATGTGAGAACATACAAAATGCCCCTGAATTACACTTTCAGAATCTCTTTTCTATTAAAACACTATTAAATTGTTCACTCCTGATTTTCCAAATACTAGAAAATGCTTTTGTGGCAAAGGAATACACACACACACACATACACACACACACACCCTTGGAGTTTTATGAGGTCTCTTCTAACTTAGGTATCCCATAGCATCCATTTTATCCCAGAGAAGAAGATTAAAAAATTCTGAGTTAAAAATAATTATTTTTATAATATCATATTATCACTTATTAAATATAGTAATAACCATGTAATGATTGGATATTATCATAGACTCATAAAATAATGAGTAATTAGAATTTAACTTTTATATATATCTAAGGCAATAACTGTACCTCTGTGAATGTCTCATATAAATTTTTGATACATTAAGAATGGACCTATAGCATTAAGACATTTGTAAATATAACAAAGCTTTTGAAAATGTCCTGAATCTACTTTGGTCCTAAGATATCCTGAAAGGAAAAAAATACAAACAGCAAAACAACTTGATACTGACACTGAAAATTCATTTTTACCTTGTTTAGATATAAAACAGACCCCAAGCCAAATCTTACAAACTATTTAGGCTAGGCAATTATCTCATTTTACTGGAGTATGAGAATCTCCAAGAACTGTTCTTACATCTCTGCGTGTCCTTGATGTAGTCTAACGAAGAAGTCATAATTACTCCCAAAGCTTATATTAAACTTAATTACCCAGGATTATTTAGTTATTTGGAATATAGCTGATTTTGACCTTCAAATCATGCTATCTGGAAGAAATAACATAAAGTGCATTCAGCACATAGAAATTATACTTCTTTCACTTGATACTGGTAATTTCTCTTTAAATAGACCTCAACAGAGAATTATTTTAAAAAAATTGACTCATTAGCTCTAGAGTCAAGATTCTTCTTCTCAACACTAAACACATTTTTAATGAGAAGAAATCTAATAATTTCAAAAATACAAGAGCCATATCATTATTAATATATTTTTAAAACATGACTATATGAAGTACATCTTTAAAGTGTGTGCATTAATATGGCTGTAATTTTGCACTTACTGATATTAAATCATTTTCTCTATCTTAATAGTCAATTAAATTTTGAAGTTTAAGTGCTAATAGAGGGAGCTTCTTACAACCCAAGCCAGTTCCTTTCCAATTGACGTTTCTAATCTTTCTAGAAATTCAATTCACTGAGTAATTGCTAATCACAAAAATATCAATAATGCATATCATTTTGTAGTTGCAGGTCAAATATAACAAAATATTGTCACACTTTAGTCTATACAGTTTGAGAGGCTAGTAAACTGATCTTGACATGGTTCTCCACTGGTTGTGAATACAGACCTTGACTCAGGATCTATCTCAAAGTATATTATTACTCATCCACCTCTGTTGATGTACAAGATGTAATCTGTGCATGCTGTTCCTTTATGGAAATGTTAATTATCACGTGTCTCATTAGAGAGAGCAGGATCCCTCATGGGAATTCTATGTTTATTTTATGTTTCGGGCCACTAAGGTCTTTTACATCTGTGTTCTCTGACCTACACCTCGGTGAGGATGCCCACATGGACATGGAGATTAAGATTCATTAAAAACAAAACAAAAAAAAGACAGCAAAGGAAACTCACACATCCTAACTTTAAAATACAGGACAAGGCATACAAAATGCAGTTAGCAGCCTCCTGGAATGAGAAGTCATCCCTTAAGTGAAAAGTTTTCCAGCGATTTATGAGAAAGATTAAGCCACGGCTTTAAAATATATGTGTAAAGTATGTATTTAAAAAATAGATTCCATTACATTCATCTCAGTGTCATCTCATTCGTTAGTTTTTACAAATCTATCTTTGTCATTATTATGGAAAAGTATAATTTTTTTCTAAAGGACAATGAGAAGTTGTTTGGTTTTTTTTCCCCTCATATTATTCTGATAAATTGAGCATACATTTGTTACATGAAAGCAAGCTGGTGCAAAAACACACCAAAAAACCACCGCAGAAGGCAAGTAAGTAAAAGTTTTCATGAAAAAGGGAGGCAGAGCCAAAGGACCACTTATACAGGTCAGTGTGCTACTACTACTTCCTGCCATCACCCACAGCTTTCTACATCTCTAATGGAAGTTGCATAAATTGACAAATTATTAACTTGTACAAGCCTTCGCAGAGAATGAAATCTCAGCTAGCTTAGCGTATTCCATGCCATTAGTAAGCAATTCTGAAGTAGATCAGAGAGACTCTGTCTGGGTAAGTGCATATATCTTATTTTAATATTTTTCAGCACCATTTTCCAAATTAAATTGAATATCAAAGTGGCCACGTTTTTGCTGAATGGAATAAAAAATGGCTCTTTTGCATTAAGATTGGGAGAGAAAACATTTCTATTTCAAAGGAATTAGAGATGCAATGCACTGTGTTTTTGAGTTGCATTCTATCAATTTATTTAACTTGGAATACAGCGATATATAAATGTTAGTAGTCACTAAGCACATGGCAAACAGGTGCAGCGTGCTTTGCCGGTGGAGAGCTGACATTTTTATGAGATCTCTCAGCTGGAGTGGCAAAGGAGCATGGGAGAGTAAAGGCGAAACACCTGTCACCCACTCATTTTATTTTCAATTGTAGTATCTTGAAGGGAAATAAATTACATAAAAATGAAATATCTGCCATGATTGAGATAGAGACATTATACCATGCCGTTTGAGTCTATTATCTTTACATTGAGAGAATTTTAAATACATTTTAATATTTCTTATAATCAGGTAAACAGATTTCATGAGCTAAAATGCATTATATACCGCACATGATAGACTACAACCTATATATATTTTTTTCACTTTTTCTTTGATTGATGGGAATGCTATTAGTGAGCCTCATTCTCTTTTTCAGTACATCTTTTGACAAATATTAGGCTTGGTTAACTTGGTTAAGAGAAAAATGTTAGATTCCAGAAACAAAAACAAAAACAAATCCATTAAGGACTGCATGGCCCCTGGGTCGATCATCTTGTTTCAAATGAGCATCGAAGCAGTGCCTCAATCATGTGCACCAAGGAAACAAACTAATAAAGAATCTCTCATAAAGAGACTTCAAAGACAATAGGTGACAAAAGGGACAGATTACTAAATTGAATGGAGAATTCAGAAGTTTTCTTGGAAGGGCAGACACACGGGGATTTGAAGACTATGGTGAAATTATATCGTGAGAAGGAAAATTTATTCTTAAAAAAGTACATTTGGGGAGCATGTGTGAAGAGTCATAAGCTGGGTATATTTTATGAGTAGGAAAGGGAGAAACGTTTTCTGGCAAAACTAAGGGAAAATGCTTGTCAGTCATGCTTATAAAAAGATCGGAAATCATAGAACGGAAGGGACTAAGGGGCCAGAATGCTATTTCCTGTCTATAGGGACCCTTTTCTCTGGTTTTACCGCCTGTGCCACAGGATAAATCCAAGACTGTGAAGGACCGATGGAGCCCATAACCTTAATTACCAAGGTAATGGACATGGAGATTGTCATTTTATTTGGAGCCTAATGTGGGACAAGTGGTTTTCAGAAAATATTGTCTGAGAACAACAGGCATACAGCTTGGACATGACAGTAATTCTACCAAATTATAAATACATCCCCAGTGTTAAGATGTAGACGAAATCATGAAATCCCCAGAATGGGAGCATCCTCAAACTCCAGTCTCCCATTTCTTCTGCTGAGTGACTCCACCTGCAAGTAAAGAGGACGTCCTGGATCCCCACCAGATTCCACATCAGATGTTTTCAAGTCAAAAAGAAGCCTCAGCAAAGGTAAAGTGGCAGAAAGAAAGAGGGCGGTGGAGAAATAGGAGAGAACGACTTTAGGAAAAGGAACTTCCAAAATGTCATGGAGATGACTTTCGTGGAGCGGCTATAAAGGAGAGAGGCAGCTGAACTAGACCACGATTACTTACTTTCCACCAACAAGCCCGGTGTCCTCAGCTGAGCTGTGGGGAAACTCTCCAGAATGATTAAGTGCACATCTTGATAAAAAACAAAACAAAACACACAGAAAACCACGGGAAGCCACTTCCCCACACTTCCTCATTAACAGCCAGGGGGAAACACCTCCATCAGTAAAGAGATGTAGACTTAGGGGCTGAAAAATGTAGTGGATTGCCCCTTTACATTGTTAAAAAAGAATTAGATACTCATGTTTTGAAATAAAGGAATTTAGTAAGCCACTACTCTAGAAGTAATAAAACGCAAGCATAAAAGCCAATTCAAATATTTGTTGGAAAACTGAAAAACCAGGGTGTGGGTCCATAGCAGTAAAGAAATGAGACATGCTCCTGTCCAGATGATATCACCCCAGATGAGATGTGCTCCTCATGGTAATAATGGGAATAACATGGAGAAGAGAGCAAAGAAGAGAAAGCAGAGGAAGTATAAATTATAAAGCTATAGGATTGTAGGCTTCCTACTAGATGTTTCACAGTCAAACATCTGTTACCTTAATAAATTCACTTTTATGGTCTTATTCAACCAAGAATAGATGCTACTCTGAAAGATGGATAAACAAAAAAAAAATCATTAGTGTAAAAGTGAAATTAAATTTATTAATGCATAGTAAAAGGGCAACATATTGACTCTCATTTTTGTCTTCGCAGAGATCAGAACATGTGCCTTTAACTTATCGGTCTAGCTTCAAATGTTTCTACAGCTAATGCACTGTGTAAGAATCAATCCTACAGCAGAACTTACAACTTACGTTAGAATCTGATGACTTTCATGTATCCTGTCCTAGCCTTTATGCTGTTGTGGACACACATTTCACTTTTCCATGTTAAAAAAGCCACTTTACACTATTATTATGTTTCTTTTAAAAACTGAATTACCTCTTAAAGGAATTTGTATAATAAGAAAAAGTATATGTTTACCTATACATTTACCATCATCCACAAAAGGAGATTCAAGGATTGCATATGCACGCAAGGTTGTCAAACATCTGGTGTTCTAAAAGTGAGAGATTTCTGGATTTTCTGCATGGCACTAAAGTAAGCACGAGGACCTTCAAAGGAGATAAAGACAGGAAAGAGGGCCAGAGACATGCAGTGTGAGAAATAACTGTCTGTTGGCACTGACTTTGAAGATGGAAAAAAAAAGGAAATGAGCCAAAGAAAGTGGGAAGCTTCTAGAAGCTGGAGAAGGCAAAACATAACTTCTCCTCTACAACCTCTAGAAAGAAATGCAGATCTTCTGCCATGTTCCTATAGTCCATTATGACCCACGGAGGCCTCCTATTATATTGAAGTGTAGGATAGTACATTTGAATTGTTTGAATTGTGAGCACAGTGTTGCTGCTGCCCCAGAAAACTAATACCCGCTCTGTCCTTACAGTGGGAGACTCCCTGAAGGCCATCGACTACGGAAGTTCTAGAGCTTGTCTTCTTCATTCTCAGCTTCTCAAGGACCTGTCCTTTTTTGCCTGATTTCAGGGTGATAGAGACGGTTATTGCATTTATTTTACACATTTTCTTCTATTGCTTTAAGTTGTTTCAGGCAGACCAGCAAATCCAGTCTCTCTTAATCTTTCTTAGCCAGAACCATAATTAACCAACTTATTTATTAATGATGAAAAAATATTAGTAGACTCAAACCTGTTTTGTTTCTAGTAGAGCAATTAATTTTTAAGAGACTGATCAAGTTAGTCAACTTCATTGCATTTTAGTCACTCTTCCCAAATGGTGTTGGCTACAGTAGTCTAGATGATTTTAGGTGAGTAACTTATTTAGAAGAAACATTTGTTCCCTATGTCTTGCTGAGTCATTATTTCTTGCATGAAGATGGGGGAGACATGCTGTGCATTCCAGTGCCAGTGGATGTCAGTGGGGGGGGGGGGGGGGAAGGCTGACTCCCAGGACAGCTGCAATGAGGCAATCACCTAAATTAATTTGCTGGGAGCCATAACCTGGCCTTATTTCAGAGAGGAGGAGAATTGACAGTCAGCATCTGCACTTGTGCCTCTCTCTTAAGGAGAGAGTCACATTAGCCAAGACTCTGAGATTGATGTCGAAATTGAAAATGCCCTTCAATCTGTTACAAAGATAAATAGACTTAACAAGAACCCACTCATACTATTTTTCCAGCACATTCTCTTCATTAAATCTACCTATATAGACAAATTATCAGAATTCTCTTTAGTGATTTTAAACCCAGAATGGAGAAACGTTGGCAGGGGAAGGGTAAGCACACAATTCAAATATTTACAGGCATCAGGATAAAATATCCAAGTATATTTGACTCCAAGAAAGATAAATTTATCTCAGCAACCAGACAGATCCAATATCTCCAAAGACTTCCTCCCTGAGTCCTGCCAAGTTTGTACTACAAATATTATTTTTCCTGGGATTTTTCCCCCCCAAAATTGCCTATCCATATTTCTTCACTAGATAAGGTAGTGTTTTCACTTAAATTTCAGCTGAATTCTCTGAGTTTACAACATATTATGTCCCTCAAAGTAGGCTTTGAATAGTGTGTGTGTATGTGTGTGTGTGTCTGCATGCACACGTACAATCTCATTTTTCCCTTTTAGGAATCAGAAATACTAAGTGTTTATCTATTCCCAGAGGTGGTGGTAGAGGCTAGGAAAATGGGGAAAGACAAATCTCATTTTCTTGATTTTTGTCATTTGATAAGAATTTAACAGTCTAGGAGTGGTGACCTAGGGAGGAAAGGGTATGGCCCCATAGCCAAGGTTTGGGGGTTTTGATTTCTGGTCCTCTGTCCTCCATCAAAGGTGAAACTGCCCCTAGTTTCACGTAGAGGCTGTCTCCTGCCATTGTCCCCGTCCTGTCCTCACACACAGGGCTGGGCACTGCTCCTCACACCCCGTCTTTCCCTGCAGGGCCTGTGCAGTATGGAGAGGCAGCTAGGAGGGAGGACCATGCAGTGGCCTGGCCAGTAGAGGCTGTCCACACCCCACTCCAGTAGGCACTGGGAGCTGCTAATATGGCAGAGCAGAGATAGGCGCCCACTGTGTTCTTCCGAGTCAGAGTCCATCCAGGTCAGTGCAGAGGAAAAGAAAGAACAAAAGAGTCAGGCAAATTCATTCCCCACAACCATCTCTTCCCTGGGCCGTCGGTCTCTGTTCAAGCGGCCATCACGCCCTTCCCACACCAGGTCTCCTCCTCTCTGTCCCCCTAAGGCTCCCCTACATTTGCCGCCCCAGTGCCAAGCCCTTCCCCCCCACTCCTGTGACTGAGAGGGAAGCAGCTTGTGCACAGACCTCGCCAACTCCGCAGGAAACAGAAGCCCCTTGTTTCCAGCCCTAGAATCCAACACCGTCTCCCCAGACCTGCCATCCCCTAGTCAGGCAGCGGTCAGCTCTGACATCGGCACCAAAATTACCCCTTTGTCACCCCATGTCCCCAGTTTGTTCTCCATACTTGAGCCAGAGAGATTGCTTGAAAAATTAAAATGCGATCCTATTGTCTAGCCACACGAAAGAAAACGTGATTATAACACTTCTACCCAGCGCTCTTCTGGAGCCAAATAACATTTACTCCACTTCCCCAGCACTGGCTCTTCTTCCACAAAGACTGGCTTTCATCTCTTTAAATATCCAGCTCTCCATCCTCAATCAGGGACCTGATGCATGTTTCCTCTCTCCAGAGCCAGTTTTTCTTGAATTTCATTTTATTTAAATCCCATCAGACTCACATTGACTCAGGACCCCCTCTTGTATGCTTTCATAATCCTTCTAAAGGATTTCACAGTTCTTAAATTTGCATGTTCTTATGGGATTTTAACATCGACTACCCATCACCCCCCTTCCTTTTCACCCAGTAAGCAGGCAATGTGTCTGTTTTCACTCATCATTTTAGGGTTGGTAGTTAGCACATTATCTGCACACAGTAAAATTCTGATTTTATTTTTAAATGATGAAATGCTTGGTTAAACTGAGCTGTGAGTGTCCTCAAGTTACTTTCAATGATTCAGTGGTCATGTTTCCTTTGCATGTGTTCTGAAATGCAGGCTTTGGGGTATGCATTTCATTGGGCTGATATTTCAATTATCCTTTCACTACATAGTCCATCATTTTCTCTTCCAGGCGTAACTTTAAAGACATCCTTCATTCTTCCTAGGAGAGTAGAATTAAAATTTGATTTCCCATGGGAAATTGTACTACTATTTGTAGGAGACATTTTTTCCCTTACTGAGATATAAATATTTCCTAACAATGATGAAATTTTGATAATATGAACATTTTACTATAAAAATATTTACCATTTCCATCAGTCATGTGTTGCGATAAGAGATCTGGCTGATACCATGACAATCTGTCGGAGTTGGGAGGCAGGAAGAGTAAATATATTTCGGTCTATTGTAGCAGAAACAGAAGCCGTCTCAGGGGCTTACTAAACAGCTCATGTTTATAGATCGCAATGTCTACAGACACTGTGCACAGCATTCATATCCATATTGCGTCCCTCGTACTTTTTACTTAAATCCTTGTTATTCATCTAACCCCAAGTGGGGCTGCATCCATCCCGCAGGAGACTTTCTGGAACGTCTGGGCACTGAGCTGCCTCCCCACGTGATGGGGGCAGGCTTGTTGCCTATGCTAGCCACTTCATGCTCAACACCTGCTTCGTCATGTTTCTTTTCCTTTTATGAACATGCCCCATCTCAACAATGATATAATAAAGCATTTCAGCTAAGAGACCAACCCTATTTTCCTTTGCTACGTATACTCCAACTGGGAACCTAGTAGACAGCATAGCATAAAGACACAGGGATATGCTTTTTGCATCTGACCTACCTGGACTTCAAATTCCAACACTGCTCACGTGGGTTATAAAAGCATGAAAAAAAAATATTTTACCACCCTGACAAGTTTCCTCATCTGAATGCATCACCACTTAAGACAGGAAGATAACATATGTACGCTATTGCTTATTGTAGTTATTAATGCTCAGTAAATGATACTGCCTTCCTTTTTATAACTAGAAACATAACATAGAACATAAGTGAAAAGTTCTAAAAGGCAGATTTTGCCCAAATAGCAAGACCTTGACATTTTTAACCCCCTGTGTGGTAAGCTACAGTATAAAACTTGTCTCACAATCAGTATGTTGTGTTAGATTTTACTGTATGTTCTAGGGGTAGCACCAACATGACATTTTTTAAAAAACCAGTATGCTGCAAAGGCAGATTGTTTTTTTCTTAAATATATTTGGGCAATTATTTTTTCTTTAGAGCATTTAATTGTCTGCAAAGAAAAGAAATAAGCCTTAGCCTTTTGGATTTTCAGTGTAACCTTTTCTGCTTGAAAATCTCTTGAAAGACGTAGCTTCTTCTGCAGCAGGTGTGGTTTTAATGATGCTTTGATGCCATATGTCAAATCTCATCACTTGCTGTGAGGACTGACATTTCTCTTGAAAGCCCCTAGCAATAGTAGTGCAAGTTGTTGGTGGGCATCTCACATAATACAAACAACTCCTAAAGCCAGCACATTTCTTTTTAGCATTCTCCAAGACTGCATAAGGGCAGTACTAGTTCTACCATATTGTCTTTGAGAAAGACGGGTTATATATTCCCAGAACACGAGTGCGGTGCTTTTCCTTAGTGATTAATGTCTGATAAGTGCTTTGAAACTTGGTCATTGTGTTTGCCTTCTCATCACTCCTTCTACATATACATATATATATATATATATATATATATATATATATATATATACACACACACACACATATATATATATATATATATATATATATATATATATATATTTTTTTTTTTTGGTAAATTATCCTGTGTGGTGTACAAAATAATAAAACACATACAACTTAAGCCAAACTTGAGAAGTTACAATTTCCTAATTGTGTCTTGTTTCTGACACCAGAATATACATTTTCCATAGTTTTACTCCTAAACACTTTGGAAATCACAGGCAATTAAAATTAGAATAGTTCAAAATTCTACCTGGAGGCACCTCGGTGGTTTCCGTTGGTTAAGCACGATCTCGGGTTGGGAGACGCAGCGCTGAGCTCAAGGCTCAGGACAGGGTCTGCACCATAGTCCTTCCCTCCTTCCTCCCCCTCCCTTTCCCTCTCGCTCTCTCTCTTTCTCTAAAATAAATAAATAAAAATCTTTTTTTTTTTTTTTTTAAAAGTCATTCTACCTAGTCAAACCTCCACTTTTAATGGGTGGGATGTGGAGGGACTATTTGAAAGAAATAGTCTCTTTTTAGATCACTAAGCCAACTATGTGAGAGCATACTGAGAGGGCATTCAAGAGTTTTCTACTTTTGTTGCCAAACGGAGCTGGGACCAGAAATCCAGAGATGTTTTATGAATCAGAGTACACAAGTGCCCAGGCAGGTAGTTTAGTCCCAAATATGCTCAGGAAATGCTCACCTACATTCGGAGGAGAATACTGACTCCTGCATGACTAATTTTCCATTCGCATGTGGAATAATTGTTTTAAGAACTCACCATACAGTCTAGAGCCTCTTTTCATTTCTAAAGTAGTCACTAAGGAATCCACAGTCTTACTAGGTTTCCTAGTTGTTAGATGACATAATATTAAAGAAGGTCATATAATTTTTGTATTCTTTGGGTAAATACCTAGTAGTACAATTGCTGGGTCAGAAGGTAGTTGTATTTTCAGCATTTTGAGGAACCTCCACACCATTTTCCGGAGTGGCTGCACCAGCTTGCCTTTCCACCAACAGTGCAAGAGGGTTCCCCTTTCTCTGAATCCTCGCCAATACCTGTCATGTCTTGTGTTGTTGATTTTAGCCATTCCGACACGTGTGAGATGATATCTCATTATGGTTCTGATTCGCCTTTACCCGAAGGATACAAAAATACTAGTCTAAAAGGATACATGCACCCCGATGTTTTTAGAAGCATTATCTACAATAGCCAAAGGTTGGAAACAGTCCAAGTGTCCACTGACTGATGAAAAGATAAAAAAGATCTGGTATATACACACATATATGTACACACAATGGACTATTACTCAGCCATTAAAAAGAATGAAATCCTGCCCTTTGTAGTGACATGGATGGGGCTAGAGAGTTTATACTAAGTGAAATATGTCAGTCGGAGAAAGACAAATACCGTATTATTTCACTCATATGTGGAATCTAAGAAACTAAATGAGCAAAGAAGAAAGAGAAAAGCAGAGAGCAAACTCTGTAGAGAGCAAACTGATGGTTATCAGAGGGGAGCCGGGCAGGGGGGGACAGGTGAAGTAGGCGGCGGCTATGAAGGAGGCACTTGTGATGGACACTTGTGATGTATGACAGTGTTGCACCACTGCACTCCACACCTGAAACTAACACTACACTCTTTATTAATGACCTAGGATTTAAATAAAAACTTTTTAAAAAGTAACAAAGGTTAAAGAAAGTCACTCATTTATGAGGATTCAGTAAAATTTATTGAGAGTTTCCTGCATAAACATCTAATGAGCAGCGTGTCATTATTTGGTTTATATCACAATTTACATTTCCCCACACTTCATCACAAAAATCTTGAAAGAGAAAATTTGCAGGAAGCATACAGTGAGTACAGATACAATCACTACCCAGTTTCTGCAATGATGACTTTATCTTGTTTACTGTATATATATCTACCCAATCCCATATTCATACATTAATGCTTCTTATTTTTAAGAGAGTCACACTGTACCCTTTCACACTTTATCATGTATGCTACAAACTAGAGTTCAATATTTGTTTAGGCTCAGTTAATGCTTACACAATTGGAATTCCTTGGGAAAGCTGAACCTTCAGTATGATTTATGTGGTCACATTTAATACATTAACCTTGACACAATCCTATAGAGAATAGCAGCAAAGCAAATACAACAATATTTTCAGTTTCCAAGGATACAACTACTTACTGAAGATACTTCGGGTGGGTGAGGATAAGATGATATTAACAAAACAAGTGGAGAGGTTGTTCTCATTGGCTTAGCTTCACATAAATGGAGATGGCGAACCAGTTCTAGGCACTCTGGAGATGCTCTAAAAATAAGTTACATTTGACTCTATCTGGCAAGTATGAATCCTGGCATCTTTTTCTTTCCCTCATCCTCATGGATTATGAGGAAAAAAAAGACTCTGGGTCACTGTATCAGCACTCTCTGACATAAGGATATGATGCTTTCGTTCATTCTCCAAGACTGGTAAGGTAAAAATATGAACATTGATGAACATTTGGGAAAATTAAGAAATGACAAAGAGTATTGCATTCTTTCCTAATCTTTATCTGTGGGGCAAAAAATAGACCACAATCTTGGGAAAACGTTTCTGCCAGAATCTCTTTTTTAAAAAAATGAAGCTAAGTGCTCATGTGTTCCTATATGCTCCTCCCTCAACACAGAGCAGCCAAATTTTAATAAAGGAAATCCTCATTCTATAAATAAAAACCTTTCTGTCTCTCTATGTCTCTCTCTCTCTCTCTCTCAACATTTTTTAATTGCCTGGTGGAAAATGAAAACAGTTTATGGAAAAACTATTTCATTCATTGTTTATTTCAAGAAAATCATTCTTAGACCAGTTCTGTAGCTACTCCTGTGATGACTTGTTAGTAGGTGGTTTCTTTTCCTTTGTCCATGTCATCATTGTGACCAGCATTCATCCGTTGCCAAGACTCCCTCATAGGAGGATATTTTCACTGGGTTTTGTGTTTTGTTTGGGTTATTGCTTTGTCCTGGTAAACTAGTCAAGCCTTCAAAAATCGCCCTGCAGGAGAAAGGAGCAGAGAACAAGGCTGGTGTTTCTGGCAGGGTACAGAGCAACTTGCAGGAGTTGCCTAAGGCGGAAGCCAGGGGAAAGCAGACAGCAACCAGTCACTCCGGTCAGCCCTTTTGAATGGGTGAGCCTATCAATAATTCAAGATTACCTTCTCCACGAGCAATATCTTTTTAACAAAAAAAAAAAAAAAAAAGCTTTCTTTCTCTTCTTTGAAAAAATGTTTCTGCATTCCTCTGAAACAGAGGTAGAGACATGCCAGTTATATACTAAAAAGCAAACAAACAGCTCCTGTGAAAAGACGGATTAAACAGAATGTGCTCTTCATGAAGTAGAAGGAAAAAAGGAACATCGAAGAAGCTTCACCTTGCCATTTAAATTAAGCCGAAGATAAAACGAGAAAAAAATACCTCTGTGGTGTCTGTGAAATACAGACTTTTTAATATGAAAAGCCAGCATAATTTTTGCTTATCTTTTATGCATGCTTTAGGCCATAAATTGATATGACTTTATCTATGATTTTAAAAATTTATGATTCAATTTTGAAGAAATTGAATAGTTAGTATCTATACAATGATACTTATTCATCAGTATTCTATGATATTTCATATCATTTTGATACCCAATCTGAAGTAAAAATCATCTTCCTTAATTCCATAATTTTGGATGACTGTGAAAAATTGACATTTATCTTTCTGCCAAAATCTTAGAAAAGTACATCTAAGTGATTCTTGAAATAGTTTAAAGTCACAAAATGTAAACTGTAGAGAAATGAGTCTAGAGAACACAGTGGTGTATAAGGCAAGGAAGCGTTCCCAATTAGAAAGCTATGAAACCACAACATAGACGCATGCCAAACTGAACAGAACCTTCATTTTCAGTGATGGGGGAGGATCGGGTCAAATACTCATCATTCCCCCACCTCAAGCCCAAAGTGTGGGGGCCTTCTCCGCACCCCTCACTCTAACTTCATGAAGGACCCTGAGCTACTTGTGATTTCTCAGTTTGCCTTGTGTTTCCTTCCCTCGGTGCTTTTGTCTAGGACCTTTGAGAAGGTGGGGAAATTGGACACAGACCTCTGAACCACAACATGAGCAGGAGGTCGAATGCTTGACAATCGTACTTTAGGGACTGTCCGAAGAAATGTATTATTATTATTATTATTATTATTATTATTATCATCATCATCATCCTCCTCCTCATTATCATATCTTAAACCTCAATGTTAAAGTCAATTATTCTGATACAAATGTTAGCCTAGTGGAAAGGCATCACATCAGGAGAGAAAGAGAAAGTGGGAATTGCACAGAATTTAGAAACTGCTGGCAGAAAATCCATAGAAAGACAATACATATCCTATGGCGACAGAAGGACTACACACCCCATAGAAATAGGTTAACCAGTTAATGTCGCCAGGAAGCATAGAACTGACACAAATGAAGCTGTGACAGACACTTCAGTTCTTTATCCGGAGAAACTTTTCTGACCCTTCCCCCTTCACTTCAGATACAAACTTCCATTCATAGCCAGCTAGTCTTTTTTTTTTTTTTTTTAAGATTTTATTTATTTATTTGACAGAGAGAGAGATATCAGAAGTAGGCAGAGAGAGAGGGGGAAGCAGGCTCCCCGCTGAGCAGAAAGCCTGATGTGGGGCTCGATCCCAGGACCCCGAGATCATGACCTGAGCCAAAGGCAGAGGCTTAACCCACTGAGCCACCCAGGCGCCCCATAGCCAGCTAGTCTTGAACCAGATTAAAAATAACCCATCCACCAATGTCCTCGTGGTTTACTTCAGCCCCATGGGTCTTTTGGTCCATGCGGCTGACATCTTTTTTCTTCCAAAAGATAAGGTTCCACTTGATGAGAAAGTGTCACATGCTTCTCTCCAGGAAGGAGAAAGAGAGAATGTGTGCCCTGAGTTTAATATTCCTTCTGCTAACTCCAAATGGTCTTCCCTACCTGGTTAAGACTTTCCTCCGCTTTCAGATGACAGGTAACGACATTCAACACCCTAACTGTACCATCTTAGAACCTGTATTACTTACTACAGCGGGATAAGTCATTTGAAAGCAAAATATCATATGGCTGTTATAAACACTTCAATGAACCCATATGCTACAGGGCACATTCACAGATCATTAATATGGGAAAAATAATCCTACTGTGGGCTCCCCATCCTCTGATTCTCTTACCAGTGCCAGTTTTCATTTTAATTTTAATTTACTTGATTATTAGCGAAGTTGCACACATTCCCTTTTCAAAGTACGTCTTTAAGGTTTGCGTCCATTTACTGAACACTGTTGTTAAAATGGTTTTAGGACGTCTGTGTGTTCTGGACCACAACTTCAGTTGCACGCATGTGTGCACATATCTTTTCACAGCTCATGTTTTGCTTGATCACTCCCGTAACTGTTGCTTTTAATGAACAAAACTTCTTAATTTTCAATATACTCTAAATTATCAACCATTCCCCTATATTAGAAGTATTGTGTAATTTAAAACACGTTACTGTGAAGACAGGAAGTTTTTCTTTTATGTTATTTTCTAGAAGACTTTTATAATTTAAATCTACAGTCTACTTGGAATTAATGCTATGTATGGTAGGAGCTCAGCACCAGACATTACAGTTTTCCAACTGATCGGTACCAAGTACCGAAAAGAGTGTTCTTTCCTCATTGTTCTATGGGACCATGTGTGTCAAGATAAAATTCTTATGCATGTGTGCCTCCTTCTGGAGATGCTACTCTGTGTCCCTCCATCCCTCCATCCGTTCCAGACGCTCCTAAATGATGCAGGTGCACAGAGCCCTTGACACCTAGAAAACTTGTCTTTACTTCTTCTTTAATTGTCTTGTCTAATATTGGTTCCTTTCACTGCCATGGAAACACTGCATTCTGTTTGGGGGAAAATAACCACCTGGAATTTACATTTGTTATTTGGTATAACACAACTTCTGGAGTATATTTTCATGAGAATTGACTATTTAAAGAAACATGGAGTCTTCCAATCCATCAGCACAATACATCCATCCATTTGTTTTTTTCTCCCTACATAATTTGAATAGTTTTCTGAACAAAAAAATTATACGTGCTTATGTGTTTATTACTAGAAATTTTATTTTTATGGTGTTGTAAATGTTAAAATTATATTTTCTCATTAGTTAATCTAGTGTAAAAATGTAACTGATCTCTGTATCCTGATTTTGTATCTGAAAATCTTAGCTCATTTCTTAACTAATAATTTGTATAATATTTTAAATTTTCTATACAATCAAATTTCTATAAGGATTGACATTTTATTGTGTCTATTTTTGTCCATTTTGTACTCTCTTTTAATTTATTGCATCCTCCAGAAACTCCATAAACTTAAATAAAGACAGTAAGACCAAGCACCTTCATCAATAGTTCAACATTTAGTATGCCATCTTCTGGAATTCTTTTTCTATATTTAATTTCAGGTTAATGATTCCTCTTTCTCATTTGTTAGAATTTTCATTTCATAAATTTACTTGCAACTATGTGATTTTTCCTTTTTTTTTCTATTAGAGAATTACACCGATTTTAAACTTTTTTCCTGAACATTACAAACATCCTTAAAAGTAAAGGTTCCATGTATTGCTGTGGAACAGTCACCCGATCAGCAACTCCCCACACACAGTCGATATCATTGTATCCATCCTCCCTCGTCTCCAAAGACTATTTTGCTGTACTCTCCAATTCCATTCTTCTATCTGCAAAAGTTAATAATCATGATTGAATATCATAAAAATGAATCTTCAGTTCCCCTCAGTGTTCCTCGATATATTTCTTCCAATAAATAAATACCTACTTATTTTTTGATAAGTTGATGTGAATTGTTATCCAAAAACCTTCACTGTTTGGTTCATATGCAGAGAAGCCTTTTAGTCTATCTCCCACCGACCAAACTTCCTCTCTCTCTCTCTCTCTCTCTTTTTATCTAACACATTTTGGAGCTTACTGATTGTTTCCCTGGTGTTACTTAATATGTATTTCTGACCCACACACTCTGTTAAAGTGCCATGTAGGTCTAGGGGCTTGATCAGATTCAGTTCCTTGTTTTGGCAATTCTATACTTCCCGGAATAACACAATGTAAACATAGAATGTTTGGTCGTCACTACTTTTTGACCTGAAATTCAGTGTGTTTGGGCATTTTGGGACTAACACATCCATTATAAAATTCACTATCATGTTTTTTGTTTTTTGTTTTTAATTACCTATTGATTTCAATAGTTGTTGCGATCATGGTCTTGAAATGTTATTTAGCTGTTCATTATAAAATAATGACACTATAATTCTGGCAATCTTCATCTACTGTTTGGTAGACCTGGAGTACAGTTCACACAGAAAATGCGAAACATTTTCATTTTGTGGTTTTCAGACAATGACCAGCTTTCATAGCATCCTCTAAGTTTCATGTAGAAGTACAGTTTCATGCATTCGATTCTGTTTGGCAAGTTTAAACAAATAGCAGGAATTTTTTTTTTTTAAAGATTTTATTTATTTATTTATTTGACAGAGAGAGATCACAATTAGGCAGAGAGGCAGGCAGAGAGAGAGAGAGGGAGAAACAGCCTCCCCACTGAGCAGAGACCCTCCCATGCGGCCCGTTCACAGGACCCTGGGATCATGACCTGAGCTGAAGGCAGAGGCTTTAACCCACTGAGCCACACAGGCGCCCCAGGATAGTTTTATTTCTGATGCTTAAATTACCCCAACTTTGCTCAGTGGCATCCTGTTATACATATATCTTATCTCCTTTGTTTTTTGGTTTTGGAGTGTTTTGTTTTTGTTTTTGTTTTGTTTGTTTGTTTTGGTTTTCAGTCTTGTCATATTTTGTTATGTTAAATTTATTTAAAATTGAATTTTATTAGTTTTACCTAATAACCAACTCATAACTGCCAGGGAACCCAAAATCACTATCTAGTCCTCACAACCAAGGAGGAAACTGAAATACATTTTTAGTGTTACCGGCTATTTCATTAATTTGCTACTTTTACAATTCCCTGTCTTCTATGTTATATGAGTGTAATTATATTCTTTCTCTATTTTCCTGAGATGGAAACTAAGATCATTACTTTTTAGCCATTCTTCTTTTAATTTTTTTAAAGATTTTATTTATATATTTGACAGAGAGAGACACAGAAAGAGAGGGAACACAAGCACTGGGAATGGGAGAGGGAGAAGCAGGCTTCCCACGGAGCAGGGAGCCCAATTCAGGGCTCAATCCCAGGACACTGGGATCATAACCTGAGCTGAAGTCAGACACTTAATGACTGAGCCACCCAGGCACCTCTAGCCTTTCTTCTTTTATGATTTTGAAGCTATACATTTTCTTCTAGGGACTACTTTAAAATCATCCCACAGAGAATATATTTTATTATTTTTAAATTAATAAACATTCTAATTATATTACATGTTCTTCTTTGGGCCACAAATTACTTAGAAGTAATGTTTCTGAATTATTATTAAACATATAAGACCATCTCATTCTCCATTACTGATTTTCAACTTATTTCTACTGTGGTCAGAGTAAATTTTCTGTATAACTCAGTCATTACAAATTTATTGAAACTTGTCTCACAACACTAGTATATTTTTAGGTTTCTTATATACACCTTAGGTTCTTGAAAATAGAGTGTATTTGAGGCTGTTGTGATGTTTTATGTATGTCAAATCTATCAAAAAATGGCATGCAAGTTATTTCATTGCTCTGTAATTCTTTTTCATATTCAGTCAGCTTTTGAAAGAAGTATGGTTGCATTTACTTATAAATTTTGGGTTTGACTTTTTTATTCTTAGTTCTTTTTATCATATGAAATGGAGATGTTATTAATTGCATGTAGACATGTGATGCTACAAATTCCCTGTGAATTAAAACTTATAATGACCTCTTCTATCATTAGTAATCCTATCTACCATTAAGCATTTATTGGTGTTAATAGAGTGATATCAGATATATTTGGTTATGTTTTTAGTCATCAACTAACTATCCAAAAATTTGTATTTTATGTGTTTCTAATAAGCAATGTTTGGTTCTTTTTTGTACTCAAGTCTGATCATTTAAGACTTGATTTGGAGAATTATTCCAATTATATGTAATGTAATCACTCATAGATTTTTAAAAATTTATATTACTCTTTATTTGGATTCCAGATTTATTTTACCATTTAAATATCTTTTTCCATGCTTTCCTTTCTGATCTGATTGGGTGTGTTTCATTGTTCTCTTTCCCTGTTCTACATATACAATTACAGTTATTTAAATGGTTTTAATTTAATGATTTGATTTCATTTAATTTAATGTTTTAAAAGATTTTATTTATTTGACAGAGAAACAGTGAGAGAGGGAACACAAGCTGGGCAAGTGAGAGAGGGAGAAACAAGCTTCCTGCTGAACAGGAAGCCTGATGTGGGGCTTGATCCCAGGACCCTAGGATCGTGACCTGAGCTGAAGGCAGATGCTTAAGTGAGCCACCCAGGTACCCATAATTTAATATAATTTAAATGATTTTTCAACACACTCATTAGCAGTCAAAGTCTAAAATAAAAGTTTTACTCTCATCGATCCTTGATCAGGAAAAAGACTTCAGAACTCTTTAAATGCTTTTATTTGTAAATGAACAGATACACAATCATTACTATTTAGGCATATACATACATATATATGTATATATATATATATATAGCACCTAATTAATTTTTCTCATATCTTAAAGAGGGCCTCTAGAATTTCCTTTAATATGAGAATGCTATTGATGACTTATTTATCAGTTTTCTGTCAAAAATATATGTCAAGCATCTCTTGTTGCCCTCGGTCAGAGGATTGCTCCAGGTTACTTTATAGAGTATTGATAGAAGTAAAATTTCAATATGTTCTATTAACATAAAATTCTGAGCAAATGAGTGAAATCACAAAATTCTCAAACTATCCTCAAATTCCCTATTATGAAAATCAGTATTTGTTGATTTTCCTAAAGGAGTTCTTTATAACCTCAAAATAACTTACAAGAGAGTCTGTCCATTCGTCTCTGATAATTCAGATTTCTCCCATGTATCTTTGGTTACTCTCTTCTATTGGTCTTCCACAGGTTACACTTATAATGTTTACACTTTTTTAATTATGCAAAAGTCTTCCTCAATTTGTGAAACACCTATCCTAAGTTGAAAATATTGTTAAATGAAAATGCATTTAATACACAATACTGAACATCACAGCTTGACGTAGTCTACCTTAAACATGCTCAGAACATGTCTATTAGTATACAGTTGGGCACAACCATGTAACACAAAGCCCATTTGAAAATAAAGTACGGAATATCTCACGTGATTTACTGAATACCATACGGGAGCACAAAAGAGATGGTTGTGTGGGTGCAGAATGGTTGTCAGGGTACTGGCTGTTGACCCTTGGGATCACTGGCTGCCTAGAGGCTGTGGCAGGTGCCCAGTATCACAACAGAGGATCCTACCGCATACATTGCTAATCCAGGAAAGGATCCAGATTCAAAATCTCAAGTATACTTTCTACTGAACAGAGACTGCTTTCCAGTCATTGTAAAGACAAAAAAATCATAAGTCAAACCATCATAAGTCAGGAGCATCTATAGTTTAGTTTCTGGCTAAATGCCCTCTGAGAAGCCTGAAAAGGAAACACTTTTCCTCCATTGTCATTTTTTCCCCCTTTAGGAAAACATTGATTTTTCTCAGTAGTGTCCCTAATAGAAGCATGTTCTGTTTTTGTTTATTTCCTTGTTGATACAATGTACTAGTGAAATTGTTAATTCCACTGCTGGTCTGGGAATAGCTAGCAGCTGCCACTGCAAACAGTCATGAAGACTGGTAGAGTCTAAAAGCTGTTTCCTAAAAATGAATTAAAAGTACGCATTAAAAGTGTTGGGTGGTGACAGATGGTAGCTACACTTCTGGTGAGCATAGCACAGCACATAGAGAAGTTCAGTCGTTGTTGTGCACCTGAAACTAATGTAACATTGTGTGTCAACTTGACTCAAATTTAAAAAATTAAAAAAAAAATTTTTTAGTCTCGGTCAGTTAAGTGTCCACTTCAGCTCAGGTCATGGTCTCAGGGTCCTGGGATTGAGCCTTGTTTAGGTCTCCATGCTCAGCAGGGAGTCTGCTTCTGCCTCTGCCCTCTCCCCCTCATGCTCTCTCTCCCTCAAATAAATAAAGATTCTTAAAAAATTAAAAAACAACAACAACAACAAAAAACCCCCAAATTAAAAAAAAAAGACACACAAAAATGTGGGTATTAAAGACAAAATGATAATTTTCCATCATAGGAAAACCCCCATGTTGAATTCCAATTAATTAAAATACTATATTTTGTATATATCTGTAAAGAAACATCCTGGGAGCAAATCAAATCTGTGAAATGTTCAAATGCATGCAGCTAATTCTGCAGTCAAATGCTCTACCCCTGAACTATGCCCCCCATGCCGCTAATTCTGATACAAAATCTTGTGATAAGAATTTTAGCACAAAAGGAGAGCATACATTTTGACTTCTTGTAACATTCTTAAAATACAAAAGCACTGGGGGCTGGAGGGACCCAATCAATTAAGCACTTGACTCACATTGTAGGCTCAGGTCCTGATGGCAGGGTCAGGAGGTCCAGCCCTGGATGGGGCTCCACGCTCAGTGGGGCGTCTGCTTGAGATTCTCTCTCCCTCTGTTCCTTCCCTTCCCTTCACTCACTCTCACTCAGAAATGAATAAAAAAAAAAAATCTTTAAAAAGAATACAAAAACATTTTCTGTATGGCTACCAAAAGCTTGTATCTAACAGCATCCACTTTAAATAATCCCAAAGGAGAATTCCATAGTGCTAGTGGAATTCCAGAAGTGAGAGTTTATCCCCTCGTTGCAAATGTCTTTGCCAAAACACTGACCACTTCCACCTTCCACAGGAAGCTGTTGCGTGCCATCTGTGTGTGCGTGTGTGTGTGTGTGTGTGTGTCTACACTTTCCACATTCTCTTGAGAAATTATTTTTAGGTCTTAAGAAAAAAAAAATCACCATTCTAAACTTTAGCCACTATTTCATATAAATTAACTTTATTCCCATTGTTCTTGATACATTTCCCAAAAATCATTTTTTGATATTTGTTATATATCAGTGTCTGATAAGTTGCTGAACTTGCAAGAGCTCTAGCTTTTTGCTCCCTCAAAGTCAATTCAGTTCAATTCCACTCGATATTTACTGAGTGCCTACCTTAAAGCATAAGTCAGCTCATGTCATTCCTCTATTCAAAACGCATCGATATTTCTCATTTCACACAGAGTATAAAACAAAACCATGACATGGGCCTGTGAGGCTCAGTGCCACATGCTATCTTCTCCCCTCTTGGCCTGGCCCCTCAGTAATCATTCCCCAGGGTCCCTGGAATACTTGTTGTCATTCTGACATAGAAGAATACAAGTCTCCCACAAAGAAAATCTGTGTTTGTTGGTTCTTATTATCTATTCTCAATATTTGCATGACAACTTTTTTTTTAAAGACAAATACATGTATTTTTAACTTAAATTCAATTAGCCACCGTATAGTTCATCATTAGTGTCAGACGAAGAGTTCAAGACTTCATCAGCTGCCTATAACACCCAGTGCTCATCCTTAACGCCCATCAGCCAACGACCCCATCCCCTCACCCACCCCCCTCCAGCAGCCCTGAGTCTGTTTCCTACATATAAGTGTATCTCATGCTTGTTCTCCTTCTCTGATTTCTTTCCATTCTGTTTTCCTTCCTTTCCCTTACAATCTTCTGCCCTGTTTCTTATATTTCACATATGAGTGAAACCATATAACTATCTTTTTCTGATTGACTTATTTTTCTCAGCATAATACCCTCCAGTTCCATCCACATTGATGTAAATGGTAAGTATTCATCCTTTCTGATGGCTGAGTAATATTCCATTGTATATAC
This sequence comes from Mustela nigripes, assembly GCF_022355385.1. Lineage (NCBI taxonomy): Eukaryota > Metazoa > Chordata > Mammalia > Carnivora > Mustelidae > Mustela > Mustela nigripes. Next base: position 85,177,860 of record NC_081564.1, on the reverse strand, counting down.
TACTACTTCTTTGTTATCCATTCATCTGTTGATGGACATCTCTGCTCTTTCCATAGTTTGGCTATTGTGGACATTCCTGCTATAAACATTGGGGTGCATGTCCCTCTTTGGATTACATTTGTGTCTTTGGGGTAAATACCTAGTAATGCAATTGCTGGCTCATACAGTAGCTCTATTTTTAACTTCTTGAGGAACCTCCATACTGTTTTCCAGAGTGGCTGTACCAGCTTGCATTCACACAAACAGTGTAAGAGGGTTCCCCTTTCTCTGCATCATTGCCAAGATTTATTTTTTCTTTCAAGCTATTTCTGTAAGGTCTTCCCTGAGTATGGCCTTTCAAAGTATTATTAAATTACTCTCTCCTTGACATTTGCAACATGAAGGGTTTATGACCCCTGCTTTTTTGGAAGTCAGAGGGCAGATGGTGATCTGGTAGACAATAAGCAATAAACATTGTAAATAAATAAAGTGTATGGAGATTTGACATGAGAAGAGCCAGCAGAGAGGAGACACAGTGGAACAGGGGAGAAGGGTGTAGGGCAGTGGAAACAGACGTGAGAGGAGGACACAGGTTTCCATTTTTAAGATTTTATTTAGTTATTTGATATATATAGAGAGATCTCAAGTAGGCAGAGAGGCAGAGAGAGGGGGAAGCAGGCTCCCCACTGAGCAGAGAGCCCCATGCGGGACTCAATCCCAGGACCTTGAGATCACGACCAAAGGCAGAGGCTTAACCCACTGAGCCACACAGGCGCCCCCAGGTTTCCATTTTAAATAAGTGATTTAATATATTAAATGAGATAACTTCACCATTTCTCTCATATCTATATTTGAAAAAATAGCATTATATTTATATTGTAAATGCATGAAGATCCACAAGTATTTCAGTGAAGATATATGTGTCACAATTAAACCAAAATCCTGGAAACATAATTAAATTATGCTTCCTTTTAACATGTTCCTCTTTCTTTTTTTTTTTTGTTTATTTTAGAAAGAAGGAGCGAGAGCATGAATGGGGAGGAGGGCAGCGAAGGAGCAGCAGAGGCAGAGGGAGAAACAGGCTCCCCGCTGAGCAGGGAGTCAGATGTGGGGCTCGATCCCAGGACCCCAGGATCATGATCTGAGCTGAAGGCAGACCCTTAACAGACTGAGCCACCCAGGAACCTCTTTCTTAAACTTTTCTTAGTTTACTTATATTTTATTGTTTATTTCTTTGGGAAATTAGGTGGTTTTATTTATTGCTCTATTAACTAGTTTTATTATTATTTAGTTAGTTATTACTTATTGTTCCCTTGACTTACATTTTGAAGGGAAATATGGCATTGCCTAAAGGAATGAGCATAATGGGAGAAGAAGAAGAGGTTGTGTTAGTTACCAAGAAACGCACAAGAAATATTCCAGCTTATTCTTCAGAGAACAACCTCCATGCCCCTGACTTTCTAGCCAGCTGGAAAGAGCTGTGTGTAGAGCTCTATGCTCAAATAAATGCTGGTGTATTCTGGAACATTCACTGTAGTTTGAGATAAATAATATTCTCGATCTACCACAAATTGCCCTTATTTCTGTATTTTACAATGTTTTAACTAGAATAATATTCTTCTTCTTGTGTGGTACAACTTTAAACTACCTTCCCTTCTTTTTTAAAATTTTTTAAAGATTTTATTTATTTATCAGATAGAGAACACAAATAGGCAGAGAGGCAGGCAGAGAGAGGGTTTGGGGGGGAAGCAGGCTCCCTGTTGAGCAGAGAGCCCGATGCAGGGCTCGATCCCAGAACCCTGGGATCCTGACCTGAGCCAAAGGCAGGGGCTTTAACCCACTGAGCCACCCAGGCACCCCTACTTTCCCTTCTTTTGAGTAAAACACCATTTACAAAGTCCACCCTGTCCCCAATCTGCGTGATGAATCAGAAAAAACAACAAAAAAAAACACAACAGTATTTGTGGCAATCAAAAATGAAAAACAAGAGATGACTGGGTGGCTTAGTGGGTAAAGCCTCTGCCTTCAGCTCAGGTCCTGATCTCAGGGTCCTGGGATCAAGCCCCACATAAGACTCTCTGTTCAGCAGGGAACCTGCTTCTCCCTCTCCCTCTGACTGCTGCTCTGCCTACTTGCGATCTCTCTCTGTCAAATAAATAAAGTCTTTTAAAACTGAAAAACACTATATATATTTTTTTCAGTAAAGTCTTAAACTTTACTACATTTTATAATATAAAAGATAAGTACTATCAATATATTTATAGAATCACAGCTGATATAAGATGCAATCTACCAGAAAGATTAACTATTATGGATAAAATTTCTGGCTGGACCAGCTACATAACAGGTGTCATTACCATCAAAGATTTTTCAGCCAGCTTCATAGAATAGGCACCACGAAGGAATTTTGTCCTTAAAGTCAGTAAAATTGTGAATATACCATTTTGATAAGGTTTAAAGGGTTTTAAAATAGCTAATTGGAGGCGTACTGTAATCTCTCCCAAGAGTAGCCAATGATAACTAAAGTAACTAAAGCACTCATGAGAACAGAAAGATCTTGCTTCACCTGATGCCAACAGACCACCATAAACACCCAATCATTAATACCGTGAGGAACTGGTTTCAGGATAGGCAGGAGACCCCAGAACCAGGCACTCATACATAGTCATGTGACATGACACACAGCAGTGTGGAAAGGAGGGTCCTGTTCAGCTGCATGTTCAAGTTCAAAAGGAGGAGGAGAAGCCATGAAAAAGAAACCAGCATACTACATCAAACTATAAAAACTATTTCCAGCCAGATCATTAATTTCACTATGAAAAGTGTAGTGATCATGTGGATTACATAAGAAGTTTAAGAAAGAATTAAGAATTTAGCTTAGAGTTTCTTAAGTGCTACATAAGTCTCACATAAAAAATCTTTCATCATTAATGTAATATAGATAAACTGGATTATATTAAAATCAAATTTTTGTCATTATCATTTAAAGAGTGAAAAAGCAGGCCATGCATTGGAAGTTCGAATCTTTAATACATATAATCAATAAAGGACAGAGCTGGTAATGTATACAGAGCTAAATACCAATCAGAAAAAGTCAGGCCCCCACCAAAAAATATGCAAGAGACCTGGACAGGGAGTTCAGAAATCACATTTCAATAGTTAATGAACACTGTTCACTTGGCAACATGAGTCGTCTTGGTATGAAGTGGTTTCTCCCCACACTTATTGCAATGATGACACTAAAGCAAAAAAACAACAAAACAGATAGATACATAGAGATAGGTATGTTTATCTTCCTGTAGAAATACACGGAGTTGCCTATAGCTAGATTAAGATATAGATGTGGAATAGGTAGAGTGTGTGTGTCGGTTATCTCCAAGAGAAAAAAAACAACTGTTAATCCCACCCAGCAGACACACCATTGTGACCTCTTAAGAGTTAAGTAAAATCAGGAATAATCACAAAAATAGAAGCCAAGATAAAAACTTGTTATTTTTAGACAAGATAAAAACCATTGTTATTTTTAGACAATTTACCTTTAGACCTAAGGGGAAACAACAGAGAATATCTTGACTATTTGGAATGTACCGTAACTCATTTAAAATAGTACTATTACATATGTAGATATTGAAATGTAAGAATCAAATTATTTTGGTACTAAAGTCTAATTAAACAAGACCTTTATAAACCCTGTTAGGTGTTATTGTTAGTATTATTTTTCAATTTGATAGAAAAAATAAAGTTACAAATCCAGCAAACTTCCCTTTTATGTATTTGCTAGTCATTTAATGACATTTTTAGTAAGTGTTATTTGAACTGTAGGTTAATAATTATGATCATTTACCACAAAAACTTACTAATGAACTACTACTACATTTCAGGCAATGCAGAACAAACATTTTTAAAATTTTAAGCAGATGGCTTTATTTAGCTTTCAAAATAAGCTAGTGAATTCGATCATTTTCTTATGGATCCAAATTTTTATTTATAATAACTATGGTAAAATCTGCATTTTGAGTGACCAAACTTTAATGTAGGGTGAATTCAGGGGCCAGAGACATAATTGCTATATCATACTTCTTTCCATTGATTTTATTTCTATTGCTATCAGGTTATCGATTTTTCTCTTTTTCACTTAAAGTATTAGAGATAAGAAATCACATCTTCGATTTTCGTATTAACTATATATATTTTTCAACTTGTTTTTGTCTCAATTTTGTATGAAGCGCTTGACTTTGAAATAATGATGAACATCTTCTCAGTTTTTTCTTTTAGTCATTATTTCACATGAAAATCATGGTGGGAGCGAGCTCCTGACATTCTGTCAAGTACGTGACTTGGCTCCATACTCCCTGGTAGAAGAGGTGACGCACGCAGAACCTTTTATCTGAGCATTCCGGATGTTGTGAGAATTCAGTGCCCACACTTACACAAGGCCCTTTTAATAGTGTCTGGGCAGAGCCCCTGCTTCATAAATGCTCACTGTGCCTCGGCTCTCACCTTATGAAGCCACGTGGCCCCTGGAAGGATGGGCAGCTTCATGTGCTCCAGGAAAAACAGGGACAGGGCTTTTGATTTCTGTAACAGTTATGTTCTTTGATATCATACAAACCATCTGTGTTTATTGAAAAAAGTAAATTTCCCAAAATTTATTATGAAGAAAATGAAAATCGCTTGAAATTTAATTATATTGAATGAATGACTTTTCGCATATATTGTTTATGCACATAAATATGGGTACACATAGATAGGTAGATACGAGATGATAGACAGACAGACAGATAGGTAGACAGGAAATGCAATTTCTAAATTCTTTTTTACCACACTAAGGATTTTTCCAGCAGAGATCTTCAGTGCAGATGAACAGTTAATGACCAGTTAATGACTGGTCCTCAGTTTCCCCCCCACACCCAGTTCTTAGTTGGTCCCTCTTCCAAGATCCCATATCTGAGCATCAACCCACCATGTGTCCCATGCAGCCAGCTGGGTCCCCAAGTGCCCTCTGTGCAGAATGCACCAAGCTCTCAGGTTCAGAGCCAATGAGTTTAACAGTGTCTTGGCACCACTGTAGGCAATGCCCATTTGTCCCCCTAAAACAGTGGCACCCACCAGGGGTCAGTGCTCCCCAGAGTTAGCCCTCATGGGGTGCTTCACTGAAACTGCCTGCTGGAATGTCCACAATAACCAAAAAGAGGCTAGATGAATGAATAAAAAAGGTTTGGTATATACATGCAATAAAATACTATGCAGCCATCAAAAACAATGAAATCTTGTCATTTGCAATGACGTGGGTGGAACTAGAGGGTATTACGTTACACAAAATATGTCAATCAGAGAAAGGCAATTATCATATGATCTCTCTGATATGAGGTATTTGAGAGGCACAGTGGGGGAGTCGGGGGGGAAGAGAGGGATAAATGAAACAAGATGGAACTGGGGAGGGAGACGGACCATAAGAGACTCTTAATCTCAGGAAACAAACTGAGGGTTGCTCAAACTGAGGGGGTAGGGAGAGGATAGCTGGATTATGGACACAGGGGAGGGTATGTGCTTTGGTGAGGGCTATGAATTGTGAAAGACTGATGATTCACAGACCTGTACCCCTGAAACAAATAATTATATGTTAATTAAGGAGAAAAAAAAAAAGGAGCATTAGAAGAAAAAAACAAAACAAAACAAAAACCACTGCCTGCTGGATTTCTAAGAAAGCCAAAAAGGAAAGGGAAAGCAAGTGAGCAGGTGTTGTAAGCCTTCTGGGCATGGGAGATATTCCTGTATTTGAAAGTTGCCATGGGAGCCAGAGATGACTTATCCCTATTAAATTCCATTCTCCAAAAAAAGAGGTCTTTGGGGAGGTTATTAAAATATACCAACAGACCACCCAACAAAAGCATGAATACCAAGTTAATGTGGCCTGAGCAAGGCACCATGCTAAAATTAAATTATTTTGCTTGAAATCCATGAAAGCAGGCTGTCATCTTCATTGCGCATATAAAGAAATAGAAGCAGAGGGGTCACTCAAAGTTAGGGGTAGAGGTGCGGCTTGTCACGAGAGTCCGTACTCTTACGTTTAACCATGTATATGCTTTACTCAGGTAAATGCACACTCCTGTTAACTATTTGTGAATAGGTTGATAATGGATGTACTAAATATGTAAGTTACATCATCAAATTATTTTAATACAATTGTTAAGTTAGCAGATGAAAGAATCTTCGTTGATTTTGAGAGACTGACAAATGACAACCAATTCATTGTGGCGTCATGAAAAAGTGAGTACAGTTTCATGTATCAGACTGTAGCCCAATACAGAGAAGTATTTAATTAAAGACATTCACCTCAAATAAATATTCAAACAATTTATTTTTTAAAAATCTACAGATAGGGTTGTCTGAGTGGCACAGTTGGTTAAAGGCAAGACTCTTGGGTTTTGGCTCAGGTCATGATCTCAGGGTGCTGAGATCCAGTCCTGTGGTGGGTTCTAAGCTCAGTGCGAAGTCTGCATGAGATTCTCTCTTCCTGTCTTCCTGTCCCTCTTACCATCCCCACCTGCATGTGCACCTGCTCTCTCTCTCTCAAATAAATAAAACTTTAAAACTTTTTTTAATCTATAAATACTTCAGAGATTATTGAAATGATCTGGTGAATAATTTGTACTAACATATCATTTGACAAGCAGTTTTGTCCTATAATTCTTATTTAATAAAAATGCATATGTTTTATTTTGACATATTTATATAAAGTTATATTCTTTTACTTGTTTTCATATTTTGAATATTATCACAAGAAGTATCATCATTTATTCAGCTACTCTCCCATGATGGGCATTAATTTGATTCTATTTGCTACTATAAATAATGTTTGGGTACACAGATCTTTAAGTACATGGGCTAATATTTATATAGGGTAGATTCCCAGGAGTGGGATTTTGGGTTGAAATAAATACACTTTTAGTTGTAAAATGTATTATTGAAGAGCTATTTACAAAGTGTAACAATTTACATTTCTAAGATAATGTATCAGAGCACCATAATGCTGATATTCCCCTTGGCAATATCTTCCTTTTTAAATTTTTCTCAAAGAAGTGGGAAATGGTGTCTCATTATTATTTTAATTTATATGTTCTTGACTACTTAGGAATTTGTATATTATTCAAGTATTTATTTAAATATACAACTCATGGGATTCCCACTTCTCTGTAACACCCTATCAGATTTCTGACCTCTTTTCCTTAGAAAGAAACCACTTAGGGAATCCTCCACCATCTCTTCCCCATGCCTGTCTGTGGGAAACATTCCTACTCACTGCTGCAGCCACCAACCCGTTAGTCCTCTCATTTAGCCTAACCTTCCAGAAAACAATCTAGAAAGAGTATCCTGAAACCTCTGTGAATTTCTCCTTCTCGTTCCTTCCCTCCTTCCTCCCTCTCTCTTGTCCACCACTTCCTTCCTTCTTCCTTCTTTCCCTTTTTGTCTGGCTCTATTTTCTCCAGCCTCTCAGGGCTACAAATGGTAATGAGCTTTTGAGACAGGATAACCCACATTCCAAACACAAAGTCTTTCTTTATTCATTCCAGTTCCTGTAATTTAAAGAATAAGGCTCTTTCTCATATATGAAGCCTGCCACTGCTGTGCATAGAGAGGGGGAAGAGGTCTTTGGAGGACTCAAATGTTCAGCAATGTCAAGCAAAATTAGGACCAAAATCTGTCTCATAGATAGACCCATGAAAAATTCCTTTGTGACTTTAACAACAATAAAACATAATAGACTTGGGACAAATGGCAAAGCCAAAGCTACCGGCAGTAGAAACAGGTGATTTCAGACAGTTTTCAAGGAGTTTATCTCTAACACCGTGGAAAAGGATTAAGAACTTTAGAGTGAAACATAGAACTTGAGTAGGGAAGTGAAAAACATCAAAGTAGATGTATGTAACTTACCTACAAGGGCTCCACTGCCACCTGAATGAGAGTAATCTAAGACAAATTTTATTTTATTTCGTAAGATTTTATTTTATAAGATTTTATTTATTTATTTATTTGGCGCACAGAGAGATTGGTAGCACACAAGCAGGGGGAGTGGCAGGGAGAGGGAGAAGCAGACGCACTGTGGAGCAGGGAGCCCAAGTCTGGCTCGAACCCAGGACTTTGAGATCATGACCTGAGTCAAAGACAGATACTTAACCAACTAAGCCACCCGGGCATCTCCCAAAAACAAATTTTAATCAAAGAAATCTTAAAATTCACGATCACATGGTCCAGAGATGGAGCCCAGCATTGGACTCCCTCTCAGTGGGGAGTCTACTTCTCCCTCTCCCTCTGCCCCTCCCTACCACTCATTCTCTCATTCTCTCTCTCTCTCTCTCTCTCTCTCAAATAAATAAATAAATCTTAAAAAAAATTTAAATAAAATCTTTAAAAAAGATTTTTGACAATAAAGAATTTGTAATGGGAAGAATCTGTACAAAAATAAAATCATTTAAGCAGCTGTTGAATTTAGAGGCACGGTTCAGGAGGAAATTTATTCTGGCCCAAGGAAACCATTGTCCACTTAGAGATGGGTTCATCAGATTATCTTTGTGCTGGGAAACAGGGAAGTGGGACATATCCACTATATCGACATGTTCTCAAAGCAAATTCTGATTTTGCTTTGACTTATTGTGATTTCTTGCAGGGAGTACAGTAAGTAGGTACATGAATGTCCAATCAGCTTTGACAAGAGTGCTACTTCTCAGTTTAACACATATTTACACTTCAGTTTTTTTCATTATTCTTGTAATTATGTGTGAATAACAAAATCTGCACCTGAGAGATATTAATAAATGAAGCATATTGGAGACCTGCCATTAAGATGGTCCAGCCGAGATGTGATCACAGACCTATGATGTAACTCACTCTACATTAGCATCATTCTTCCAGGACCAGACTGCAAAGTTCTCTGAATTATTATGGTTTCACATATGTTCTCTATGAAATTGAAAACATTTCCACGTCTGACTTGACAGAGTACTACTGCTCTTCAATGCAGAGATTAATTTGTGTCTCTCCTTGAAACAGCTCAATTAATAAGGGTGTCATGCTTGATAAGAACCTCATGCTAATATAGCCAAAGTCAGAGAGTTAAAGAATTATTAATTAGTTCACTGAGAATTTTTTGCTTGTTTGTTAAAATTTCACTATGTGGTAACAGGGATACAAAGTAAAGTATCAGCTTAGCAGTGTACTCTAACTCAAGTCTGGGAGAATGAATGAATATACAAGTGGACAATTGGCAGACCATACATGGCAAAGAAAATGTTGACCCACAACTTTAGTAGCAACTCACCTGACAGATCAAACTACTCTGTGGCAACTGTCACAGAGAGATCAGGCTTGGTCAAGATTTGGCCAATGACTAGCAAATCCGTGTTGACAGTCCCCCCTACCAGCCCTGCTTCCAACTCATGACCAACCAAAGAAAGCTAAGTATGCTCCTCAAATCAATGACAGAGGATGTCCTGCCTCTAGTTAGCCACCCTCAACATCCCTGTGCAACATCCTCCAATTAGAGCAAATCTGAACCTTCCCCTTTTCCCTCCTATAAAGCTTGCCCATGCATTGCCTGCCTTGATGTCTCTGCCAAAAGCAAGTGATGGTGTCCTATTCCTTCCCATATTAGCTCTGAAATTACAGCGTGTTTGTTCTCCCATTGGTGTGGTCATTATGAATTTTCATAAGCCTACACCAGGAGTGGTAAAACATAATAGCTGACCCTCGTAATCCTTCTCTCTTTATAAATATTTCTTTCACGGGTAAACTTGCTAGAAAATTTGTTTCGTAAAGCCAATTCATCCAGCCATCAGGAAAAGTGTAGGATGCAAGCGTTAGAGGACAGGCTGCGATCACAAAATTCACACTCACATACAGCAAACTCATCAGACCCTTTCCTGAGATTTGGTACTGTTTGGCTGGAAGGGAAAGAAGATGTAAGCAATTTATTAGAAGTCTACCAAAAGGGTTGGCGTGCATCTATTTCAGAAATGTTGTGTCCTTCCTCTGTGCTTCCATAGGAGTCCACATTTCTGTTTCCATTGTGATTCCTGGTCTAAACTTCATGCTTCTCAAGAGAAAGGCTCTTGCCCTGATCATCTCTACATCTTCCAAAACCTGCCTACAAGCAGTGCCTCACACCCTGGTGATATTTAACAAAGGGAGTGGACATGAACTGGATAGGTGAGCATATACACAGGAGAAAAGGAGATGAGATAAGGAAGGAGTAAATTTTGCTAAAGATTTCAGTGACAAATTCTAATGGTTCAGTGTTTACCTGGAGAAAGTGAAGCTTCTAGAGTTTTCCTCTAAGGTAAGAAGGTAAGAAAATGAACCTGGATTTTGGGGAAAGTAAGAATTCAGTGAATTGGAAGAGGCTGACACTAAAAAGAGGGAGGAGACTAAGAGAAGGTCAATGATGCTCCAGTGAGAAACAACAGGGCTCAGGTAAGAGAAAAGGAAACTAAAGTTTCCTTGGAAGAACCAACGGAGATGAAAAGGAATCTCTTTGCAAAACGCAATGGGATTATCTATTGAAAAGAAACCACATGATTACTATGTAACTGCTAACCTTATCCCTAGATTCTCCAAAGAAGTTTTAAAATTCCATTTACGTTATGAAATATAGCTCATACTTCCTGGAAGGTGTCTTTAAAATCAATAAGAAATACTGTTTTCTATTTTTTCAAATTCAGAAGTTTAATGGAAAAACTAATGGAAAAACTGGATTCTTCAACCAAACAGGTATAATTTTCACAAGTGGCAAAGCTGTTTAACTTCTATACACTAGCTAAGCTTCAAATGGAAAATGTTTGCATAAATGCCTAGAAAAGTCTCATGGTCTCTATCTTTTATACACTATGGGAGAGGATTGATACTAGGGGTGGTCAAAATCCAGTGTTCTCTTCTCTAGTAATTCTCTGTAGTTTATTGTTAGACTGACAAATATGGTAAAGAATAAAACCCTCGCGTCTATAATATCATCTAACAAAACCAGTACCTTTACCTGATATAGCTCAGGAGGAAAATAATATTGGCCATTCTTTTTATAGGACATGATCTATGTAGATATTTCTTATGACTTCTCTAAACTCTTGGGTAAAGAAGAAGCTATGAATTCATTTTCAGTCATAAACCAGATGGAGGTGTTTTAGCTACTTATCAGGAAAAATGCATTCCGGAAAGCAAACGATCAGGTTAACTTAGAAAAAATTGTCTTTGATAGTATGGTTTGTTGCTCTGGTTTCTGTCAGCATAGAAAGAGGTGATTACAAGTTAAAGGATTATTGAACTGATGTTGTCGAAGAATTTAATATAGATTTAGCCTGAAGTAGCTATTGTTTTATTTTTCTTTAATTAAAACAATGCTTCCCTGTTAGACTCTAATAAAAAAAAATTAGTATCCCTAATCATACATGCATATGCATATATTTGAAAATTCACAATTCTACCAAATACGATAGACCAACCATACACTAGCAAAGTCCCTTTAGTCACAATAACATATTGTTAAGTAAGAGGTGTTCAATATTAATGATAAGTTATATTAAATATATTTAAAAAACAATTTCATAACAAATGAGATTTTTTCAAATTAAATTAGATGACAGAATATTTTATTCTAAGAATCTTACAGAAATAACATCACCATGTTTTATCACAAAGAGACAAGGAGAAACAGAATTGACTGGTGTTTCTCTATCCTATATTATCTATATTATATAGCCAAAGCATCAAGAAATTAAAAAAAACTAGAAAGTGAGATTTAAAGGGTAAAAATTTTATAAGAAAGTGCAGGCAATCCTAAATATGTATAGATTATATACACATACACACACACACACTCATATGTGTGTGTGTGTATATACACTTTTTTTTTTTACAAATGGCAGATATAGTCTCAGGCCAATCCATTTAATGTATAATAATATAGTTGAAAAGTGTGAATTTTATTAGTCTTGACCTAGAAGCGGAAGCAAACGGAAGAGTACAGTACAGAGAGAAACAAAAGCAATACAGCCGCTTCCTTTGTCTTTCACTGATGTTATCTTCCCTTTCTTTCTGCTCATAATGTAGCCCTCAGGTCACATTTCGTCCCACATTCCGGCCTTCTTTCTTTTCTAGATTCCATAGCATAACTACTTCGGTGTCATCCTCAACAGCACATTAGGCCAACACGCTCAGGCCTGCCCTACTTCTCAACAGTGCCCATCCTCAACGTTAATGATGGTCCCTATCACCTTCACGACCTCAAGAAGGAGGGGAATGAGGCACAAATAAAAACAAGCATTTTTAATGTCCACGAATTAGCCAGCAGGTGTGAAAGAATGTGTGTGTACACATGCAACTTCCCCCAAATCCTCAAATAAGGTAATGCTATTCTACATTTACTAAAATTGTGTTAGAAAATTCACTAGCTTCTCATGATGAGAAAATTTGATGGAATCTAGGAAAAAACATCTTGCGCCTCCAGACTCGATGTTTCTTTAACAAAGATATATAGTTATAAATACATGTAATACATATACATGACATAGTAGTGTGTGTGTGTGTGTGTGTGTGTGTGTGCACATGTGTGTATGTGAAATGGAATTCCCGTTCGGCACCAGAGGAAGAGAAGGAGAGTGAGGCCGAGGCGATTATCTGCATGGGGCAATTTTAGTCAGATCCTGCCTTTTGCAAGCATGAGGTCCCAGCTACTGTCTCACATGATTCACAAAAGGAGACTTGTCAATCCAGGTCAGGGAGCTCATTATAAAAGCCAAAACGACTGACCATCCGTCTCAAAGTCCCTCTTACCAGAACTGCCATGAGCAAAGGCCGGAAAAGTATCCCTCAGCTTGTTTCCAACAATAAACGCTGAAATCTGTCATTGTGGCAATGGTTTCTGTGCACTTGGAAACTTATTAGCACGTTTTATTCATGCACCATCAAAGTGCACCAAGTACCACTAAAAGCCTGGGGCACCTACCTTTAGCTAGAATTACATTTTTTGTTGAAAGCAGTTTTATGTCCAGAAAATTCTAGGGGGACACGGACCACGGCATCACATCAGGCACCCAGTTATCTGTTTGCGCTCAGCGCTCGGTGCTGCTGTCTCTCCCCATTCTCTCTTTATCCTACTCCAGGAAGTGAAATGCACCTTCTCTATATATAGTGTAAAAGAGAACTGATGTGACATCAGGAAACCAGCAGTTTAATTCCATCTCTGCCACTATACAGTGGTGCCATCTGTTAGACAATTTCCTTCATTTTCTGCACTTGACATGACTATGACCTATTCTAGTCCTTGGAGGGAAACAGAGGGGTCAGCTAGGAGCCACAGCAGAGAATCAGTAGACAGGATACTGTTCCATGAGGACCTGGGTGATGGGCGGAACTCTTTCAGACCAGCCCCGGAGCCTGCTGTCCCCCACCTGCCCACCTCAGACGCGCCCCGCCAGCCTCTCTTCTCAGATAACACTGACAGCTTCAAGACAAGGAGCGGAAGTCCACCTTTGAGTAAATGATTTGTTGCAGGTGAACCTGAAACCTGCTCTGCTGTCCTTTCTGCAAATTCACCTGTTACCTCAAGTACTTGATTTTCATTACCATAGTCTGCTTACATAAGAAATCTGAAAGCAAATGAAGAAGAATATAAACAACAGTGTCCCTCGCCTCCTAGACTCAAATACCCTGAATTGCTCTCTTAAATTCTTATCTTTCCGGCGTTTTTTGTGGTTGTTGGCACGCAGCTATCGAAGCTCATTACTGCTGCATCGTTTTCATCTCGACTTTGGACTTCAGGAATATATCATACAATCTCACCGTATCTGAACTGATAGGATTGCCTTATTCTTGTGAACGGCTGTGTTGTATTTCCCCATGCTGACTTATCATAATTACCTACTGCCAAACTACGGATAGAATCGTATATTGTCTCCAGTCTTTTACTACGACCGCACCACACACACACACACACACACACACACACGCACGCGCACACACACAAATATATGTTGGGAATATGTCCACAAACAGAATTTCCAGATCAAAATTACACGGTCCTTATTCTCTCCAAACCATGTCAATTACGACCTATGGAACGTTGTCTCCATGGGATAAAACGTGGCAGGTTGTTGATAAAGGCAGTCACACTGATTGCATGGGAGCAGAGGAGTATTGTTTCGTAGTGCTGGGCCTCATTTCAGAATAACTATATTTAAATCCCACCTTTGCAACTCACTTGGTGGGTTGATGTGGGCTCAGACATTTAAAAGTCCTCGCCTTAGTCTCCTCACCTGCTAAATAGATGCTCATCAAAATGCCTGTCTGGTAAGTCTTTTAAGTGCTTCATGAGAGAATCTTTGCTGAAACTGTATACACTGCGTTACACTACACTAGACATGTGCCATGTACAATGAATCACCAGTAAATGTTATCAGGTACGTCCTTCACCGTCAACATCCTCTCCTTTACCATTACCAACACCACCCAGTGACCATCTGCACCCATGTTCCTACTATCTGTCTGCCGAACAGCTTTGTTGGAGTGATGAGCGTACCCTTACACTAAGTAATATTTCTCATTTACAGCCTGGATTTTGAGCAGGTTTTCCTTTAAGTTGTAGATCCATGGTGTGTAAACCATGGGAGCATATGGCTCCTAATTAGGCTTGATCATGATGAAAGATGACTGTTTAAGAGGTCAGTAAGCGCCCCTCTAGAGGTTAGACTGCTTCATAAATACAGCGAAAGCGCAGCTCCTCAAGACGTTGCCATAAGACCGAGCTCAGCAGAGCAGTCACATCACTCCTGACAGTATTTAACACGCAGGCACGGCTACTTAGCTACAGTTGTAGAACTGCCACAAAGATTCCATCCCTGACAACAAAGTGAAATATTGATATAGTAATTAGTTTTCCACACCATATGTTCTGATTTTTGCATACAGTTATTACGCAGCAGAGATTCCTGGGCAGATGATTAGGAGAGCAGGAGGAACAGCAAGATGTAATGGTTTTCTGGAAAGAACCATTGGCTACCCAACATGACCCAAAGAGAAGCAACTTAATTTCCTACTACACCAGTCAGATATAGTGTGATGAGTTTTCAAAGAATAGATGCACCTGGCAGGGAAGAAGCAAGTGCAGCGACCCTGCTCTCCCATTTGCTTTCTTTTGTTCTTTCCTATTCTTCTTTTTGAGCCTGGTTGGTAGTTGTTTTGTGGTTGATACTGAACACCAGCAATGGACAGCAAGAGACCGTGCCTCTGCCCTCAGCAGAGATACAAAAGCAGAGCAATAAACCATCTCTGCACATGTTTTATAACAATGAGGTTGCTCTTTATGTATTTGAAGACATCATTGTGCAATACTTTGTAAAATATCTTGAAGTCCTGAAGTTGTTGCTTTTAAAATGCCCTTCCCTTTAACTCCTGACTGCAGTCAGCAGGGGAAGAAGCCCCTTCCTCTAGCCTCATGCCACGGCCTCGCTCAGAAGAGATAATTAAAGAAACTTAACACTGCGGCACAGAAAGGGAAATGGCATTTTGGGAAAGGGGGGGGGGGACAGCACTTTGATTTTGCTGCTTTAAGAACGTCATATGTTGTACACCTGAAACTAATATGGCACTGTTATGTTTTTTAAAAGATCCTCCTATATTAAAACTGGACTTACAGATCAATATTAGGGACCCTTCTGAAGCAGGTTGACTCCTCTCTCTTTTTCTAAGAAACGTCAAATCACACACACGAAACCATCTTAAAACTATGTGTCACTGCCATTTCGTTTATGCCATAAGGCCACCCGGTGGCCTTCCTTCCTTCATAGGCGGTCCAGTACAAAACACTCATCTTTAGTTCATAGATATATGCGGCTTATCCTGTTTCCTAAATATACATAAACACATATATACGTGTGTGTGTTTATTTATTTATTTATATTTATCCCGCAGAACCAAGGAGTTTGTCCCTAAACAGCTCAGCGCTCTCTCTCTCTTTTAAATTTCTTATCAGAATAACAGAATTCGTTATTTACGCCCAGTGCTCCATGCAATTCGTGCCCTCCCTAAGTTGCTGGGCTGCAGAAAGCCTGTGTGAGGGAGGAAGTCCTGACTGTCTCCCAGTGGATCCTGCAAGGGAGATCAACTCTTGGGTTCTGCCTCTGCTATGCCTCCCTCAGAAACCGCTGCAGCTAGGACAATTGCCATCCTCCACAGTGAATTAAAGATTCCACCTGGACAGAACAGCTTTCTCTGTCACTTGGAGGCAATTAGGGTTAAAGAGAAACAATGTGACACGTGATAAATGTTTTAACCTGAGGTTAGATGGAGATTTTTAGCTTTTTTTTCTAAATCGATTTATTCATCTTTTTCTTGGGACAGTTATCTAGCTATCTGGTAATGGTTTCTGCAACTGTAAATGGGTATAACGAACTATATAGGTTTCCTATGGCTGTTTAACCATCAATTAAGCAGGTTAGAGCAATGCACACTTCTTATCTAGAAGTTTCCATGGGGCAGGAATCTGAGCCTGGCTTAGCTGGGTTCTCACTAAGCTGCACCCCAGTGGCAGCCGGGGCTCTGGCTTCATGAGAAGCTCAACTGAGGAAGGATTCATGTGCAGGTTCCTTCAGGCTGTCGACAGAAATGATTTCCGTGGGTTGGAAGATTCATGGCTGTTTGCTTCTTCTAAACAAGCCAGGAGAAGACAACCAGTCTGCTCACTATAGAGTCCAACATACATCTCATCACCTTTACCCTATTCTGCTGATTGGAAGCAAATCCCAGGTTCCACACACACTAGAGAAGAGTGTGAACCCCGGGAGGCAGGCAGAGTGAGGTCTGTGTGCCTACATGACATGCAGTGATCTCTGTGCCTACATGACATGCAGTGATCTCTGTGCCTACTCGGATGGGACGGAGACTTGACATTATATAGGAAATGACTATAAGGATAAAATATAAACATAATATGGGCACAGGGTGAGAAAGCTGACTTCCATTCTCCTTCTAAAGAGAGAATCCTTAAATAATGAATGCTATCATTTCATAATGTAAAGTACCCAAAGAAGAAAAGGGGTAAATTGATATTTAATAGATATTTAATAGCCTCATATGGACAATGGGGGTGACACCCCCATTCATATATTTTAGTCCTATCAGCTAATATGATGGTCTTTGGAGGTGGGGCCTTTGAGAAGGAGTTAGGGGTAGAAGAACCCTTAAGTGTGGGTGCCCCATGATGGCACTGTCCTTAGGAAAAGATCAGCACTGTTGTTCTCTGCCCTGAGGGGGTCCAGCAAGGTTCCCTAGCACAAGTCAGGAGACAGTGCTCACTATCATTTTGACTTCTGACTTCCCAGACTCCAGAACAGTGGGAAGTAAATGTCTTTTTCTCAGGGCACCTCATCTTGGTGTTCTATTACAGCAGCACAAGCTAATACATAGCCTACGTTTTTCTTCTGTATTATCAAATTTTGGTTAAAATCTCCTCACTGTGTGTACACGGATTGAGGAACTCAGTTTTAGCTATGACATAATATAAATCAGTTGATTTAAACAATGAATCATTTTCCCTAAAACTTTTTAAAAATTAAAGCTAGTTATGCCTTATAGAACAATTTATTTTCACTGCATTTTTTTTCCTGCACATATCAAGAATGTAAAAGTGAATGAACAGACGTAATTTCTCTCCAGAAAGCTCTATGTGGTGCACTTTACAAAGCCACATGCACTGCATGTAAAAATATCTCATCTGCATAGTCATGTCAGCTGCAGATTTAAATGACAAAACCAGTGGCCAACAGTGTATGAGTAATTGGAGTCACAGGAGGAAGAGCTGAGGCAAGCCTATTGCGCAGGATTCCACAACGCTTCTCAGGCAAGCACGAGAGGGACCATCTCAGAAAAAGCATTTATTTTCAGGATGTGTAACTCAAGTGGAGTCTATAATTATTTAGAAACACAACTAGCTTTAAGGGATGGTCGATGTATTAAAATGTAAAATAACAAGTGATTTATACTGCCACTGAGTAGGCTTAAATTTGTGTGTATATCCATTTATGTCTTTCCTCTGCTTGCATTAAATGAAGACCCACTGCACTTAAACTACATAAAAGGTTTGGAAGTGTACACAGAAATAAATGTCGCCTGGTTTTTAATATCATGGCGCTCAGATCTGTTCAGACATTCATATAAATATGTTTGTTTTGTACTCCTTTTCAGATGGAAAGTGAGAGAGACAATCCATGGTGGATAGGAGGTGGGCATTTTGAATATTTCTGTGCAAGACTTGTTTTCTTGATTATTTTCAAGCCACCTGGAGATAGCAGTAGGCAAGTGCTCTCCTCCGTTCCCTTGGAAAATTGCCTGCCTGTGATGGGGAGTCTTGGGCAGCATGAGGACTAAGTGTCTCCGGGGATAGAGGAGCTTAGCAAAAGCTTCGCTCCGCAGAATACTGAGTGTGCCCAGCGCTCTTACCATAAAACATGCGTGTGTGCGTGCGCACACACACACACACACACACACACACACAGTCTCCCAACATACAACTTTCATTGGCTTTGTTTTTTTCTCTTTCAGAGATGTTCTTTTCTCTTATTACATGCAGCCCAAGCTTGCAAACTTGTCTAAGAAACACAGATATTGAGGTGCCTGGGGAGCTCAGTCGTTAAGCGTCTGAGCCTTCAGCTCAGGTCATGATCCCAGAGTCCTGGGATCGAGCCCTGCATCAGGCTCCCTGCTCCACGGGAAGCCTGCTTCCCCCTCTCCCACTCTCTCTGCTTGTGTTCCTTTTCTCACTGTGTCTTTCTCTGTCAAATAAATAAATAAAATCTTAAAAAAAAAAAAAAAGAAAGATATTCACTACCTCTCAGGAAAAGAAGGAGAAAAACATTCCTTCACCTGAGAAAAATTACCTTCACCACGACTGAAGCAGTGTGGTGAAGGGCAAATGCCCTGAGGGGGAGCTCAGGAGGTCTGCTCCTGAATCCTGCCCTGTCTCTTACTGACTGAGGGAGTCTGTAGGGATGAGTTGAGGTTTTGTCTTGTTTTGTTTTGTTTTGTTTTGAGAGAGAGAGAGAGTACACCTGTGTGCAACCAGGCATGAGCTGGGGGAGTGGGGGGAGGTGAAACCGTCTCAAGAGAAATTTGTGCTGAGATCAGAGGGAGTCTGGCAGGGGCTGGATCTCGGGACCCTGAGATCATGCATGACCTGAGCCTAATCAAGAGTCAGAGGTTTAATGAACTGTGCCATACAGATGCCCCTGAACCAGTCATTTTTTAATATTTATGGGTCATTCTTTTAAGAATTTGATAAAAAATAGACATTTTACTCAAAGAAGGATAAAGGTGAAATATAGGTCATAGTTGTCAGAGTTTACAGATATCTTAAAAATCCACCCACAAAATCTTAGGGGAGCCTGAAGCTGAGTTTAAGAACTTAGGTAACCTTCAGTCTGCCTCACTTCCATTCCCTGATACGGCCCCAGCTGTGTAAGTCCAGTCGCTACACAAACAAAGTGATCTGAAACAAATGAAACACAAGACTCAGGTCCTCGTTTAAGCCACAGTCTGATGCTTAGAGGAAACTATTTCTGAAACTGGGGAGGTTTAAGTAGAATCACCCTCCACAAGAGAACCCCCAAGAGAGGATCTGGCATTTGAGCATCCAGGCCAATATGCAATGAACAATACCAAAGAGAGGTCACTATCATACATCGCTTCCTGGAAACTGAAAGGCATTTTAATGCAAAAGTGTTTCCATGACATAATAATGGTCAAAAAAGAGCTTTAGGCTAAATAAAAGCACTTTTTAATGAATAATTATTTGAATAACAAAATAAAGAAAAGCACTTAAATTTTACACTCAATATATAAATCCTCAGAACTATTAATGGTCTCAATACCTACAGTCTTGTGCTTGGTTTACATTTAGAAAATAAAAACCAATGCCTTTTTTTTTTTAATCTAGAAATTCTTAGTGGCTGGAGCATCCTCAAATTTTATGGATCAAAACCAAAATTATTACGGTGCAGAATGTTTAATCCATCATCCACAAATGGGTGCAAATTAGAGTGAGATTATGAATGAGTTAGAAAGCACATTTCGCAATGGTCACCACACTGCATAACTGATAGTTTTCTTGATCAAATGCTCTTTTTTTCTGATAGTTTTCTTCATCAAGTACATTTTCTCTGACATGCTTTCAATAAATTTATATCATTTTCCTAAGTATGAAATTATCTCTATATATAACTCCAAGCAAAATAAATTTATTCCTATAATTTTCATGGACATTTTAGCAGGAAAGAGATCTCGAGATGACAGATGACATCGATTGATGCCCGAGCCAGTTCTGAAAGTCTTCCGCATCATTATTCCTCGTGATTGCCAGACAGCTGTCACAGTTGTTTTAAATGTGAAAGGACATCTTAATACTTTCAGACATTGAGTCTTGGTGAATCATACTCTACTGATACTATGTCATTGGAAGAGAGGAAATTTGGAGGATCAGAAAATTGGAATCCTCTCAAATGCCAGCCAATTATTAAGCCCCTTATTGCATTAATTTTTCAAATCTCTTTAATAATAGACCCTCCTTTTGCAGTCATTCCAATCAATTATTATTATATTTTAAAAATAGAGCTGCCTGGTATATAAAACTAATTTTACCAATTTTATGTTACTGAATATAAAATATCCATTAATGTTGAGATTTTTTCTACTCTAATAAAAATATATTTTACAATAATTATTTTGAAACTTCATTTCCAATGTGGATGAGACAATAAAAGGACATTTTATTTCCTCAGAACAGAGTGGACAAGGGATACATTCAGATGCAAATTAATTGCATATTAGTAGACTAGTGTCAATTCTGGCTCAACTGAGGCCACCAGGCTTCCAGCCTCCTGGTATAATTGGGACAGACACTGCTGACTGCCCACCAAATGTCCATTCCCTTCTTTTTTTACCAATAAAACTCTACTTTAATTCTGGGCAGCACTGCCCCAGTAATAAAATGTTTCCAGAATCACTTGCGCTTAGAAATGGTGAAATGCTAAAAAGTTACTAGAAGGCACTAAAAGAGCTTCTAAAAAACTTAGCAAGTTTTTGTTTCTGTGTGTGTGTGTGTGTGTGTGTGTGTGTGTGTGTGTGTGAATTTTTGCCTCTCCTCCAGGAGGTGCAAAACCATCTTGTGATGGAGGGTAAAAGTCACAAATTAAAGGAAAGCAAAACGGAGATGGGTCCTGGGGTAGTGAGGACATGGGAGACTGCTGAAGTTGGCAAACTGTTTGCAGGAAAGACAAATCCTTGTTGGCTGAGTGGCTGTGGCTGGGTGTCTGGGACCTGTCGCTGCCTGAGCCAGCACTGCTTCCCAGCAAATCCCATGGCACCACCCAGACCCCTCAGTTGATGCTTGGCTCATTTGCTCCAGTTCTGATGCTTTGTGCCTGTTACCTGTCCAACGCAGGTGGCCTCAGTCTATCACTGCTCCTCGAGCATAGTGTGCAAACTTGAAAACACTAGCAGAACCTTGCATTACTGCTGACTCATTCTTCTTTAAGGAAGCCCACCGTATTGCTGAGATCTGCATCAGCCAATCTGATAGGCTGCCCCTTTACTATTCCATTTGGGGTATTGCCAAGAGTCAGTATGGCCAAGGGCTGTCCCATTCCTCTTCCCTACCTTGCTGGGAAAACAACAAAACAAAACAATCAAACAAAACCAAAAACCAAACCCCAAAAGTGAGATCATAAGCTCCACCCATCTGTGACCTGTATTCTGAACTGAATTTGTGGTTTACACATGTCCAATGACTACATAATACATACTTTTTATGGATGTATATATACAATGTATATGGAACATTAATTCTTATTGTGGTTTTAGAGGACAACTAGATCTTCAACCGTTGGACGACAGTCCACACCAGAGCAACTTTTATATCTGTGCTCCAGGAACGTCTTCCCCCAAACAAACAGAGATTGAAAACCTTTTGGGTGGGGGCACTTTGCTACATTTGAGAAAATAGACAAATTCCATAGTTCTACAGAGGTATGTTAAGTCATCTTTTAACTTGATATATCCTGATATTTAAGATTCATCATATTTTAGGGAAACATTTTTGTAACCTCCTTAAGACATGAATTCAACTTCAAGTAAGCTTTTGCCTTCAATACAAACATTTAAGAATTATAAATATTTTTCTTATTATTTTTGAAAAAACATAAGCATGATGAAAGATTGTTTTTAAAAATATATACAGATATGTATAAACTGTACATATCTTTTGTTTTATTCTGTTTAAATTTTTAAGACTGTAAAATGTATAGATAGAAATAAATAATAATGTATATTTAAATAATTTTATATAAGCAAAAATAAGTATTTGTGATGAAACTATAACTAAGTTAGAAAATATAAATAGTGGGGCGCATCAGTGGCTCAGTTGGTTAAGGATATTTGGGCTCAGGTCGTGATCCTGGAGTCCTGGGATCGAGTCTCACATTGGGCTCCCTGCTCAGCAGGAAGTCTCCCGCTGACCTCTCTCCACTCATGCTCTCTCTCTTTCATTGTCTCTCTCTACCTCTCAAATAAATAAATAAAATACTTAAAAAAAGAAAATATAAATATTGAGTAGAGATCCATTTTTTCTACAGATTTTTACTAATAGAATTCTTATATACATCAGTGTTATCCAAATATATTTATATATTTTTTTAAAGATTTTATTTATTTATTTGACAGACAGAGATCACAATTAGGCAGAGAGAGAGGGGGAGGCAGGCTCCCCGCCCAGCAGAGATCCCAATGCTGGGCTCGATTCCAGGATTGTGGGATGATGACCTGAGCCGAAGGCAGAGGCTCAACCCACTGAGCCACCCAGATGCCACTATATACTTTTTATTTAAAAAGCAGAGGGCATAGTTCCTACCTTAGGTACATCATCATACTACATTTTATTTTTTCAATTTCTATCATCTTTGCATTTAAAAAAATAATTATCTGTACCTAAAATGGACAAGTTAAAGAAAGAAATTTAAAGTTTTCATCATAATCATAGTTTTTTTTTTCTATTACATATTTCTGGAAAGATACACAATACATCAGCAGCATTTTTTTTTTCTGTTTTTCTTTAAAGTAATGTTTATCAAAATACCAATAAGTCACTGCATCTTATGAGTGAGGGTTAATAATACTAAGAAAACTCTAAAACCATGAGGTTAATTAGTAGAAATACAGCTTCTTAGCTATGAGAAATACTGTATGCTATAGGAGGGAAAAAAAAATTGGAAATACCCAGCTTAAATACTACCGAAAGTAAAATACATCTTCTTAGGTGACTCTGAAGAATGTGAGGCTAGGTAAATTACTGAGTATCGCCTCTGTAGTTACATGAGTCCAGAGTAATGTGAGAATATCTTTTCATGTTAATAAGCAGGATAACTACCAGTAGGAATATTTTAAAAATATGTGCTGCTCATTAAATGGCTTAAAACAACTTCTCCACCCATATAAGCTCTGCTATTTTTAATATGAGGAATGTTACCAATGCTTATTAGCAAGCGATGGAGCCTCTTACAAAATTTATAAATGATCAGACTACTTGTTTGTTTCTCTAGCTTTATTTGTCAATAACAAAGCAGAAGAGTTTTATAGTTAATCTATGAACTGATTAACCTATTCAATGCAGAGCACACCAGAATTAAGCCTCCCAAAATGTGCATATTTTAAATCAAGTTTTCTATGATCCTTGCATTTTTACCAGAGTGAACGACAGCTTTACAAGTTTTTATACATCGTAAAAGTCATCATTTCCAGCAAAATAGATAGCTTTTAAAGCAGCAAATAGAATCTTAAACAGATATATTCTCATAATGGAAATTCAAGAACACCTGAAAAGATGTATCACTTCTTAAAGAACACACGACTATGTATTCTCTGAATAAAAACACTTATTAATGTGGGCCTTCCTTACCTAAAGCATAATTTTATACTGCTTTTTTGTTAAAATAAGTGTTCATCAAGTTTTGTGTTTCAAAAATACCTGTGGATATAGAATTGAAGCACCTATAGTTACACAGGCCACAGACTTTTGAGATGTAAATGTATCAAGGAGCTTTACTGGAAATAAATCAAAGTATTATTCATATATGCTCTTTGATGTTACTGCAAAACCATAAAAAGAAGTACATCAATCTGGACACATTAAATCCTACTTTCTGAAATTGCCCAGTTATGTATAAGACTAAAATGAAAACCACTCTAGAGCCAAAGAAACAAAACAAACAAACAAAAACACCCTCTTAGAGCCTCCCTCTATTCTTGGTAAAAATCCTCTATCAGTCAGGGCACTGGATGGCTCAGTTGGTCAAGTATCCAACTCCTGTTTTGGACTCAGGTCATGATCTCAGGGTCATGAGATTGAGCCCTGCGTTGGGCTCCATGCTGGGTACGGAGCTTACTTAAGATTCTCTCTTTCCCTCTCCCTTTGTCCCGCCCCTCAGCCTCCCTCTCTAAAAAGAACAAACAAAAACCAAAACAAAACACCTATAACAGTCCTATTTTTCCCCAAACACATACACTCATACACACACTAATTCTCAAATGTACACCATACTTTTTCTCCCACTTATGCTGCAAACTCAATTGAGTGAATAAACACCCTCATGGATAGGACAGCTCAGTGCTTATGATCTTAAAATACAAGTTGACTTTCCATTTCAACCAAATACCACCAATAATAGGTTGACTTTATGGGAAAAAAAATATAGTCTCTGTGAGGACTTCTCAGTAGGAAGGCCACTGATCTACTCTCTTAACTTTTAAAGGTCATATAATTTATCATCTACTCATTTAACCAAATATGTGCTGGATGGCTGTCCATATGCCCATTGGTGAAGGGGGGGGATTAAAATGGCATGGATCCAGCTCTCAAAAACTGAGAAAAATGAGGGAGAGAGCACTAAAGAGAAATATTACTATTAATCTCAAAGATGTCCTTCATACAAGATTCTTTGGGAATTTACAGAGAATATAAAAGAGCATAAGTGTTGAACACATAGTAACTATATCACTTATCATGAATTTTTTTTCTGAGAAATATAAAGTAGCACATTAGCACAATGCTTATTAAACATTTACTAATTTATTACCCAATTTTGTGAATTACTCCTTACAATGTGCTCATTTTTTCCCATCTCCCCACTAGATATCATTTTCCTGTTCAAGATAAATTTCAACCTGGGCACCACCACAGGTAGGTCCCCTTGTCAACCATTCACAGAACTTGGGCCTATTAAATTTAGAGCCCAAAGGTTTTATTGGCAAAATTAATTAATGAATAAAGAAAGAAATTAAGAATGAGTAGATTGTGCATTCTGAACACTGGTAATAAATTAAACCAGACTTAATTTGAAATAAAATATGACTTCCTCTCTAAGTGATATGTATGGAAGCAAATTCTTATGTGGATTCATAAATATATCAACAAATAAAACATAATGATGAACAAAGCATATCAGGTTATCACAGATGCTGACTAAAACAAACTTTAAAATAAAATAGTCATTTTCTTCTATTAAAAAAAATTATCATCATCACTAACATATACGAAAATCTTGCCATGAGACCAGTATGCTCACATATTAACTCGTCATAGAAACCTATGAGATAGTTTCTATTACAATTCTACTTTAAATATGACAAACGGAGATGAAGAGGGGTAAAGCTTATTGCCCAACATTACACAGTCAACACAGGAAGACTGTAGCATTTTCACGCATGTGTCATTGGTTCCAAAGCCTTGATTTCATGCTATGTTATAAACTGAAGTAGTAAAAATTGAGCAAAATATTCACAATCATATGGGTAGCAAAGTGGGAGAAGGTGAATTCAGTGTAATATGAAAAGGCAAGTCATTTTCAAAACTTAAGCGTTAAGCAGGAAAAGAGAACATTTTGGTGGTAATAGTTTCCATTCATAGAAAGATACAATTACTGTAAATCTTTTTTGATGCAAATAGCATTTCATCAACATAGGTAGTTCAAGAATGACTGAAAAATATCATGAAAAACTATGTAAGTGCCATAGTAATGGGTGATTAAATATAAGATGTCCCATTACAGTGTGTACATGTGCACACACACATACATACACATAAAAGTGCATACAAATTGTATCTCCTTCGAAATATGTTTTTTTGGGGAAAGAATATTACAGCAAAGAACTGACAGACTTGCGCCCAGACAGGATAGCATAGCACCACTTCTCTACACTTACTCTGCTAAACACAGCCGTAATTCCTGAAAATAATACAAGAGATAACCAAAGGAGGTCTCTGAAAAGCAGAACAAAAATTGGCTTAGAGCGAAGTGGCAGGACATTTTATATGTCCCATCCAACAAAAAAAGGAGACTCAGACCGAAGTGCGGGTCCAATGTAAGCACAAAAGCTGAGACAGGCTCACTCCTCCCCTGAGTACAATGAGAGCTCCTATGACAACATCAGGATGGCCTGCATCACTGACATGCACATCGACAGAGAATCCACAGCAACATTTAGCTGGGGAACTGTCTCCACTCCCATCCGGAGCCCCTGGAGTGGGCAGATTCAGCCACAACAAGCAGCCTGGAAAGACATCTGTGCCCTCCCCAACTCAAGTGATACAAGACAGAAAATGAAAACTTCATGTTGAAGTCATGAATTGTCTACCACTTGATATCTGGTAAAGGTTTAAGATCTATTTTAATAATAAAAGCTAATAGAGAAATGGATTGTCAACTCTACTGTTCTGCATTCTCATGCAAATGTTATCTATTCACATGTGTCATATATACAAAATTATATTTATTTCAAAAGGTAGTATTAATATTCACCAATTAGAGCAACACAAATTTTAACAGCATTGAGATAGATGATAGATATACAGATAGATGATAGATAGATGGATGCTTCTTTTACTGGAGAAAGGTAACAAAAGCCATATACATATATAAAAACAATGCATTTTATTTTGGGCATTATGTAAATGTGACATTTAGATAAGTGAACAGCTAGAAGAGGATTTTATGTACTGAAAGCGCTTAATGGTAATGTGAGAAGAACAATTTTTATGTCAAACTATCTTTACAACAGGGAAATTTTTAAATAAACTGGAAATTTTAATATCTAATGAAAACGTATTTCGGGTTCATCCTAAATAATGTAACCCAATTATATAGTCACTACTAACAGGCAAAGCTGTCCATCATTTTTTATCTCAGTTCATTGAGGTGAATTTTTATATTAGTATAATAATTAAATGTATAAATATGACAGTTCTATATTTTCAAAGCCAAATAGATGTTATTTCTATGGTACATTTTATTAGTTTTTAGATGTCTTATTGATATGAATATATTTATAACTCTTCTTCTATCTAATAGTTAAAGTTCTTATTTATACCACTGGAGGAATATCTACCATACTTGTAACTATTTTCAATTTGTTTCATTTATTCATTGTTAAGTTTTATTTCTTGTGCACTCCTTTTGACTTCATTGGCTTTAAGTGAGCATTTTTTTGATATTGAGTTTTCTTGCTTTTCTTAGCATGACAATTACACTTATTTTTGAGATTTTATTTATTTATTTGACAGAGTGACACAAGGAGAGAGACAACACAAGCAGGGAGAGTGAGAGAGGCAGAAGCAGGCTTCCCGCCAAGCAGGGAGCCGGATGCAGGGTAATCCCAGGACCCTGGGATCATGACCTGAGCCAAAGGCAGACACTTAAGGACTGAGCCACCCAGGGGCCCCAACAATTACACTTCTTTTTTTTTTTTTTTAATTTTTTTTTTTTTTTAAATGCAGATTCTGATTCAGTCGCTCTGGGATGAGCGAACATAGGGACTTTTTTCTTTTTTTTTTTTTTTAAGATTTTATTTATTTATTTGACAGAGAGAAATCACAAGTAGATGGAGAGGCAGGCAGAGAGAGAGAGAGAGAGAGAAGCAGGCTCCCTGCCGAGCAGAGAGCCCGATGCGGGACTCGATCCCAGGACCCTGAGATCATGACCTGAGCTGAAGGCAGCAGCTTAACCCACTGAGCCACCCAAGTGCCCCAACAATTACACTTCTTAAAAAAAATTGACCATTCCACCCAAGTGACTGTGGGATAGATGGCTACATGTAACAGAGGGTATTCAGGGATACAAGGAATTATTTACCCTTGGTCAATTTCCTTGAGGTTCCACAGGACATAGCATTTAAGGTAGAGAAAAATAATGCCTATCTATTTCCTCTGGAAGAAATGATAAATTTCATAAGCTGTCCAGATACTGACTATAAAGAATATTCTGATCATATAACTATGAATTCTATTATTTTAAATAACCTCACAGGTGTTAAGATAAAACTATAAATACAAATAGTTTAAAGTCTGTTTTGACTAATGGAGAAAATAAGGTTCAAAATACTTAAAGTATCCATAAACACATACCAAATCTCTGGCAGAAAAACAAAGAAATAAGCAAAAACTTTGTGTCTTTTAGTCCAAATTTCCAAATTCTTCTAGTCAAGTATTTCTGCCACTGTTTTCAAATGAAGTTTCTGTTCATACTTTCATATCTATATTTCAAAAATAATTATCATGGGGTCTCACTTCAAAAATAAATAAGGAAATTTGGAAACCAAATAAAAACATAAAAATGGTGAAAAATCTAAATTATTACTTTAAAGATTATCTAGGTCCACTGAAGAAAACTTTAAAATAGTTCATTAATTTCAGTCATATGTAAGCTGACTCACCAGTTTCATATACATCAGTAGGTCATCACAGAAGATTACAGAATGAAAAATTCAAACAATCTTAAATTTGGAAGGGGTAAAATTCGACAGAGACACAGCAAGAGTAATTTTCACTGTAGCCTAAAGGAAACTCAAAAATCATTTAAGGGAAAAGCCATAGAAATGGATAAAGTCCCTATGTTCGGTCTACCTGCTAACATCGTGTTGATGATAAAGCCTGATTTCTTTATAACGTCCCTTCATTACCGAAAATCTCACCTTAGAGGGGAAGAAAAGGAGAAACTACTGCCTCATACTGTTGTTGAGAGGATTAAATTAGAACATGTGTGTCAAGTGCCAAGTGCAGGGAGATGAGGGCTGACAAAGGATTGAACAGATATATATCATCCTAAACAGCTTATCATACTCTGCCATAGTCTTCAGCTCAGAGGGTCTGGAGTAAAATATATGAATAGAGGACTATTTCAGAAAAAGGCAAAATCTGGATTACTATGAGTTGGGGCACAGGAAATCCTGATGGGAGGCTGCTTTGGTTCCCACATAGAGGTGAGCTACAACCGGCCACAGCAGCAGCCCATGAAGCAACAACAGCACCAACAGATTTCAGGTGAGTTACAAATTTTAGACACATACACACCTCTATATGCAAATGTAGAAGTGAGATGATTTGATATCTTTATGTTTATATTATAAACACACTGGTTTTCAACTGAAAGACACAAGATTTTTGAAAATACCCACTACCCATTTTCACTTGCATATTTATATACTTACTCTACTTTATTGTTCTGAGATTGGTTGTTTTACTCTATAACTCTTCTTAGCACACAATGAGAGATTTACGCCCTAAATAAATTTCTTTTTAAATTTTTATTTAGGGCATAAATCTCTCATTGTGTGCTAAGAAGAGTTATAGACTCTTCTGTTACAGACACACACACATACATATATCTTATAT
Source organism: Mustela nigripes (assembly GCF_022355385.1). Classification (NCBI taxonomy): domain Eukaryota; kingdom Metazoa; phylum Chordata; class Mammalia; order Carnivora; family Mustelidae; genus Mustela; species Mustela nigripes. The sequence goes on along the minus strand of NC_081564.1, from coordinate 85,148,129 downwards.
ATGTGTATATATATATATATATGCGTATATATATGTGCATGTGTGTATGTATGTATGTGTGTGTGTGTGTATATATATATATATTTAAATAACCCAATCTCTCTCCTTCCCACACTACCCCTACCAATTTCCATGTCATCTTTCCTACAAAATAACTTTCGTCTGTGCAAAGTATCAAACTGTGAGTCAGACGCTTTTAATCTTGACTTTCCAAAAAGTACTCAACTTTCTGTCCTTTTTATCCCAGCCGTGATTTTTCAGTGAAAATGTTCCCTGGTTATAATGATTCAAACAAAAACCAAAATCTCAAAAACCTCAAAAAAAATTTTTTAAAAAGATCTCAAAGAAGAAATTAGTTGCAGAAAATCAACCTATCCATTAAACATGACATCATACAATAAAAAGGATAAAAACATAGAGAAATACATGCCTCAGGGAAAGAGAGAAACATAGCATGGACTTTTGCAAAGAGGGTATATTTCTAGAAATAACAGATGACAAGGGAATTACATTAAACCATTTGTAAGAAATAGTTTAGAAGTTATACAAGTTTGCTAGAATGTGCCCCCAAAAGATACTTTGATGCAAGCTGTGGAAGTATTATTGCTCAAGGTATAAGATAGATCCTCTTAGCCACAAACAATTATGACAATAATTCAGGGAATTATCTTAACTTCTCATGACTTGCACAGTTACAAACCATAAATCCTAGAGTTGTAAATTCTATTAGCACCTGATCTTGAGATAAACAGAGATATCTTTCCCTTCCTCTAAGATGATTTCAAGACACATCATTTCTCCCTACTATGTGTGATTCAAAGAAAAACAGATTTACTTGGTCATATTCACTCTCAATATTTCTAGATGAAATATCCTAATGGCTTAATGTATCTCTAAAGGTATACAAATCTAATCCCATATAATTTGAATAATCAAAATTTTTCACTTACCAAAGTTTTCCTCCTAAATGGCCTAGATCCCCACATTGCTAAATGATTCAACCATTAATACAAAAATTTAAATAGACCAGAAGAGCTAAGAAACACTTGAAAAGAGAATAAAGACCTTACATCAAAACATCCAGACTTGCTATATAGCTATAATAATTACAAGGTAGTTTTGACAAAAAGTTATGTAATAGGCAAACAGATATCACAGAAAAATTATCTTCATGTATCTGAACATCTGGTAGTGACAAGTGCGTTATGGTAGGTCAGTGGATGTTATAAGCTGAATCAGGCCCCCCACAAACTTCATGTATTGAAGTCCTTACAGCCAGTACCTCAGAATGTGACTGATTTGGATAGTCTTCACAGAAATAATTAAGTTAAAATGAGGTCATGAGGGTGAGTTTTAATCCAATGTGACTGGTGTCATTATAAGAAGAGGATGTTTGGGGCATCTGGGTGGCTCAGTTGTTAAGCATCTGCCTTCAGCTCAGGGCATGATCTCCGGGTCCTGGGATTGAGCCCCACAATGGGCTCTCTGCTCAGCAGGGAGCCTGCTTCCTCCTCTCTGTCTACCTGCTTGTCTGCCTACTTGTGATCGCTGTCTGTCAAATAAATAAAATCTTAAAAAAAAAAAAAAAAGAAGAAGAAGAAGAAGGAGAAGAGGACATTTGGACACAGACATGTATAGAAGGAGGATGTCATATGAAGACAGGGGGAGAGTATAAACATCTGTAAGACAAGGAGAGAGGCTTGGACCAGATCTGACTTGACAGCCACAGAAGGAACACCCCTGCTGATATCTCCCTCTAGACTTCCATCCTCTAGAAAGGTATAGAAAATGATTCATTTGTTTGTTTAAACTGCCCAATTTGGGGTACTTAGTTATGGCAGCCTTAGCAAACTAATTAAAGGACTCTCCAGTCATTTGGGAGATTAGGGAAGGATACTTCTATTGAAGCAATCTTTGAAAATATAGGATAGGATGTTAAAGGTCCATGAAGGAATTTAGGTACACTTAACCCAATTCCCTAATTGTAGAAACAATAAAACTGTGGCTTTTCTACAGTGTGACTTGCTCAGGAATACATAATTGGTGGAATTAGCCCACAGAGCTCGTCTGCTACCCCATACACTCATAGGTTTCCAGCTTTCCACTTTCTATATTGTTCTCAGCAGTCATAGAGTTTGCCCAAATTCAATAGCAGGTATGATACCTGTGTTTGTATTATAAGATAAGGACCCACATAATTATAATCTTGGTTCCTTAATATTTATGTGAACAAATGGTCCTGTAAATTCTCCTTTATATAACAAGATGAAAGATTTTGTGACAGATCATTTCAAGTAGGAAAAAAGGTAGATATGTTTTCTGGATGTTTTGTTTTGTTTTGTGTATCTGGCACAATAAAGATGAAGGTACAAATTTTTCATGTGATTTAATATTATTTTCACACATTATGTATTCAATAAAAGTTGACAATATTCAGGAAAGTTGATTAAGCATAATGAACAGGTGAAACGAACCATTCCATACATTCATGTGGGGATAATATGCTATGTTTTAAAAAACATCAGTAAATAGATGAATGGGTATGAAAACACTTCTTCCAGAAATGCTCATAGTAAAAAATATTGGAAACAACTTGATTTTTTTCTAGTAAAACTAAATTGTATATCCATGCTAGGAATATTACGCTGCCACTAAAAGGGAAGGCTAACCTTTGCATTTATTGTCTTCAAGTAATATCCATGAGATGTACATTAAATAATGAATCAAATTTAAGTAAATTCTTTTATTTATTTATTTTCAGCATAACAGTATCATTATTTTTTCACCACACCCAGTGCTCCATGCAATCCGTACCCTCTATAATACCAACCACCTGGTACCCCGACCTCCCACCCTGTAAATTCTTTTAGAGAGGGAGAGAGAGAGAGAGAGGCAGAAGGAGAGAGAGAATCTTAGGCATGCTCTGTGCCTGGTACAGAGTCCAATGCAGGGTTTGATCCCACAATCCTGAGAACACGATTTAGCTGATATCAAGAGTTGGACACTGAAACAACTGAGCCACTTGGGAGCCCTTAAGTAAAAAATTTAAATGTTGATGCCAGTGTGCATTTAAATATTTAAATTAGAATCACAAATGTAGTTAAATGATACACACTTTGAAGGCACAGTTATCAAATGAGGAAGTATCATAGAATATATAATATCTATAGCTTATGACAGACAGATATTATTCTGCTAATTATAGATGGTTAATTTAAGAAGTGACCAAACTGTTCATTCTTTTGGTACCTGATGATACTGGGTCTATTATCTGTAAACTAGAATAGTGAAAAAGGTGTAAGATAGACTGAATGATAAAGAAAAGACTTGGGTTTGATAACAAGAATCAACAAATATGTTCCACTTTATTCTCTTTAAATCTTTCCTTCTTATAAGAATATATCTTTCTAAATTTTTCCTAGTTTGGAAAATTAAATTTTCCTTTTATTATATTTTACTTTGCATATAAACAATATCAGATTTGCTGCAGAAAGACAAATGTAGTATATTAATTGGGAGGATTTATTACCCATATTAAAATCAGAAAAATGTTCAACATTTAATTTATTAAATAGAGGAGAGACACTTAGAAACACTGGCATTATTATGTCTGTGTTAAGATAGGCAATATTACAAATACTTTTGAGATCTAAATTATTTTTTAATCAAAAGTTAGGAGTAAAGGCAGATTTCAAATACAAAATAACAAGGAACAAAATTGGATTAGAAGAGAATCCTCTTCAGGAGAGAAAGGCAAACTATGATCTGATTATATGAGTACAATTAAAACTAAAGATTGTTTTGAGGCAATAATTTTCTTCACAAAACTTTGCTGTTTGTGGCTGGAGTTTAGATATACAGAGTGCACATGGCTAATTCCAAAAACTTTACAGAGTTACTTACTTTTTTGAAGAAAGACAGAGACAGTAAAAGTGAATTTACTCTGTACTGGCTAAATTCTCTGCTCTCTTTCCTTTGGGGTTTAATGCAAGTACAAAAAGCTCTACCCTTATACAGTATTTCGTTATGGCAAATAGTAGTAGTGATTGATATATTTAACATACTTTTTTTAGCTAATTGTAAATGCACGATTGGACACCATAAGAAGCAATCCACAGGCATCCGTGCTTGATAGCAGATTTCGGGAAGTCTATTTAAGTCTGTTCCTGAGATAGCCTCACAATCGCTGTTCAAAATAGGTGACATGTTGGAAAAACTCTGAAACTAATCCAATTGCTCTAAGTAAATATGCACTCAAATGTGTCAAAAATTTTATATAAAGGTATTTTCTATCTACAAAAATGTATTAACAGTCATGGTTTTCATGTGATGACTTTCATAGCAGCAGAAACTCAGAGAAACATAGTTAAAAGATTTCTACAGGTAGAAAAGAAGATAGGCCACAGGCTGGAGAGTCAGAAATCTTAGCTCTAAACTTCGTGTCTTAGACAGAAGAGACAACATGGGGAGGTGTCTTCCCAGAAGCTAATTTGGCTCTCTACGTCAGCATGGACTTGCAGTGCTCCGCAGATGCTAAGGAGCTTCAAACTTCAGTCGCACACCTACCAGTAGTTTGGCCTGGGTCAAAAATCTCATCTCCCTGCATGAGCCCCTCATTTATTATATAGAGAAAATAAGAACAGTCACCCACAGTCTGGTTATACACAGAATGATTTTTTTGAAATTTAATTGAGGTAATCAGAAGAATCATCATTTTTAAAGAAAGATTCACTTATTTATTTTAGAGAAAGAGAGAGTGAGAGAGAGCATGAGGGGCAGAGGGAGGAGAAGAGAGAACCTCAAGCAGCCTATGCACTGAGTGTGGAGCCTGGCATGGGGCTCAATCTGACAACCCTGAGATCATGACCCGAGCTGAAACCAAGAGTCTGACGCTTAACTGACTGTGCCACCCAGTTGCCCCATCATTTTTTTTTTTATTAACACGGAAGTATAAGATTTTTAAAACAAGCTTTCTTAAATACATGTAAGTGAATATAATATAAAAATATACATATATGTAGAATCTGCCCTACTCACTGAGAGGGAGAAACAAATTTGATAGTTCACAAAGCCAAAGTAGTTAAAATCTATAGAGAAAGTACTGGGGGAGTCATACAGAGAAAGCTCAGGAGTTATAAAGAGGGGGTCGTCTTGAATCCTGGTCTCAGTGCTGAAACGACTGATTCTTGAGATCCACATAGATACTACCCATGGCTGTGGAAAGAGCCTTTGGAAAAGATGAAAAATAATGCCCATGGAAATCACACAAGCCTAGAAATACTCCCTCTCCCATAATACAGAAACAAAAGACTCTGTATCCAAAGAACGCTGGGTAGAGACATAAAACTCTCCATCTTAATGGTGTAACAAAATTAACCCAATATTAAAGACTGCTTTAAACTTCTCCTAATAGATCATAAAAGCAATGTCAACAAGAATATAAGTGATTCCTGCTAGTGTAACTGTAGTTGAGGATGAAAACTCAAAAGTATATACAGGAAGAGAACAAAATCCATCACTTGATTATGTAAAGACACAAAGTTTGCCAACCAATAAAAAATTCCCACATACACCAAAGAGCAGGAAAATATGGCCCATACAAAAAAAAAGAGAAAATAATCAATACATACAGACCATGAATTGACACAGAAAATAAAAGTAACGGACATGAGAACTAAATGACCATGGTCATCAGTAGCTCCACATATACATGGAAGTAAAAGAAAGCCTGGACTTGATGAGAACAATGAAGTAAATTTAAAAAACAAAAAAAGAAAAAAAAACCCAAAACAACAAAACAAACAAAAAACCAAATCACACTTCCAGAGATTAAAAATGCAATATGTGCAGTAAAAATTACACTTTTGGGGTCAATAGCAGATTGCATAACACAGAGGAAAGATCAATGAATTTGAATGTGCAACAATAGAAATTATCCAAAATGACTCAGTGACATAAACAAGTCTGGAAAAATCTGTAACAGAATCAATGACCTATGAGATGATATCCAGTGGTCTAATATATGTGCAGCTGGAGAGGAGGAAGAGGAAGGTGATCAGAAAATATTGGAAATCAATGGTCTCAAATTTTCCAAATTTGACAAAAAATATAAAGACAAAAATGCTAAAAGCTCAACTGACTAGAAAAGTCCTTAAGGAAACAACAACAACAACTAATTCAACAGTGAAGTGTCAAAAACCAATAACAGAGAATTTTAAGAGAAGGCAGAGAATAGACACATTATGTACACAAGAAGAAGACAAGAGAAGAGTAGGCATACTATAGAAGCTAGATGACATCACAACTGGCAAAAATAATGATAGTGTGTTCTTTCTGTTTAAAAGATATGTACAGGTAGGGACAGCTGAGGTCATGATCCCAGGGTCCTGGGATAGAACTCTGCATTGGGATCCGCACCCTCTCACTCTGTCACTCCCCTTGCTTGTATTTCCTCTCTCTCTCCCTCTCTTTCTCTCTATCAGGTAAACTGCATGATAATAGTACAAAGGACAGGAGGAAGCCAAGAGAATACTACTCAAAGATCCTTATATTTTAAGTGGCATATTGTTAATTTTTAAAGTTCAGCTGTGATAAATTATAGACATAGGTTACAATAACTACAGTACTAACCCAAACAAAACCAGAGAGGTATAACTAAAAAGGTAGAGTAGAAATGAAAATAAATCACAGAACTACTCAAAGAATCTAAAATATGGGGAAAAAAAAGATTTAAAAAGGAAGTAAGAATAAATGAGATGAGCAAAAAACAATACGATGGTATCATATTAATAATAAAAAATAAATTTAAAGTGATATTTCAGATTGGAAGAAAAAGATCAATGCCCACCTTTATGGTGCCTTCAAGAAGCCCACTTTAAATATAGACACAAATAAGTTAAATGCAAAAGGATGAAAAAAAGGACAACTAAGATGTCCTTCCGTAGGAGAATAGGTGAATAAACTGTGGTCCATCCAGACCATGGAATACGAAATTCTATTCCTAGCTATACCAGAAATGAGACATCAAGACACGGAGGAACCTTAAATGCATAGTACTAAATGAAAGAAGTCCATTTGAAAGAGCTATATTCTGTATGATTCCAATTATACAGCATTCTGGAAAAGGCAAAACTACAAAGACAATTAAAAAATGTGGTTCTTAATGTCCTGGTGGAGGGGTTTGGGGAAGGAGAGACATGAATAGGGCAGAGGACTTGGGAGCTAGTGAAAATATTCACTATGATATCACAATGATGGATATATGTCAATATACGTTTGCCCAAACCCATAGAATGTACAACACCAAGAGTGAACCCTAAGGTAAACTAGAGACTTTAGGTGATTATGATGTGTCCATATAGGTTCATTATTGGTTAAAAGGGGGAAAAAAAAGAACTGATCTGGTGGGAGATGTTGATAAAGGGGAAACAATGTACGCATGGGGGTAGGAGGCCTAAGGGAGACCTCTGTACTTTCCTCTCAATTTAGCTGTAAACCTAAAACTGCTCTTAAAAAGTTGTTTTAAAAACAAAAAGATGCTAACATGCTGACTTATTTTTTTAAAAGTTGGAGTGGCTATATTAATCTCAACCCAGTAGACATTAAAGCAAAGAATACTGCTGGGAATAAAAAGTACCATTTCATGATGAAAAAAGAATAAATTTATTAGGAACATATAACAACTCTAGAGACCCTGGGGTGACTCAGCCGGTTAAGGCTCTGCCCTTGGCTGAGGTCTTGATCCCAAGGTCCCGGGATCAAGTCCTGCATCAGGTTTCTTGCTCAGCAGGGAGCCTGCTTCTTATTCTGCCAGCCACTCTCCCTGCTTGTGCACGCGCGCTCTCTCGGATAAATAAATAAATAATACAATTGTAAAATGAAAACAAAACAAAAAACAAAAAAAGAACACATAGCAATTCTAAATATGTGTGCAGTTAATAATAGAAACTCAAAATGCACGAAGCTAAAACTGTATAGCAAAATAGAAAAATTAACACTTATATTTGTTGGTTCAATACACCTCTTTCAATAATTGATAAAACCAGCAGGGAGAAAACCATTAAGGATATGGAAGACTGCAACAATACTATCAACCAACCTGACCTAATTAACATTCACGATATCTTCCATCCTTAAAATAGACATCCACACTTAAGTGAACAGGGGAGATTTACCATGAGAAAACATTCTGTATCATAAAACAAATCTCAGTAAATTTAAAAGGATGCATGTCATGTAAAGTTTGTCCTATCACCATATGGGATTAAAGTAGAAACAAGTAACAGGAAAATAGTTGGAAAATCTCCAAATATTTTGAAATAAAACAAAGCACTTCTTTAATTTTTATTTTTTTATTAAGACAGAAGGAGAAGCTGGTGGCCGGGGGAATGCAGAGGGAGAGAATCCTAAGCAGTCTCATGACCCTGAAATCATAACCTGAACCAAAATCAAGAGTCAGACACTAAACCAACTGAGCCACTGAGGTGCCCCAAAGCAAAACAGTTCTGAATAACCCATGGGTTATAAATGAAGCTTTAAAACTGTTATTTGTAACCAGAATGTTTCATTTCAAAAAACTTTTCAAAATATTTATTTAGTAAATATTTTATTTAAGATACCAATAAACTTGCGGCACGTGGGTGGCTCAGTGGGTTAAAGCCTCTGCCTTAGGCTCTGGGATCAAGCCCCGCATCGGGCTCTCTGCTCAGCAGGGAGCCTGCTTCCCTTCCTCTCTCTCTGCCTGTCTCTCTGCCTACTTGTGATCTCTTTCTCTGTCAAATAAATAAATAAAATCTTTTAAAAATTACCAATAAACTAAAGAAAGCAATTCATAAGAACAGTTGATAGACATTAATTCAAATTGGTGCTTAGAAATGACTCAAGAAACCAATTTAACTATTCTGTAACATAGTCAGGGTAACTGATGAGCAGAAATGTATGACGTATATACCAGTTATATACATGCTAAATTCATGATCCCTCTAAATGCCCTATTGAATGAACTAATTCAGAGTATTCTGGACTGTTTTACCTTCCTCCTTCAGCTACCTAGAATTCTATCTCCTTTTCCCCAGTGTTCTGTCTCTACCACCCTCTAGTGCCCTAATTTGTTTACCTGAGAGTCCACATGTTCACTTCTGTACAAGTCACAATGTTTCATTTCACATTGTTCAAAGAGGGCAGGCTGAGGGAATTAATTCATCATTTAAACTATTCTCCCATTGAAATTAAGGCATTAAATGAAATGTCAACGAATATCATTCCAAAGTAGTGCATTTTTAGGACTATTTCCTAATACCTTCTTATTTTACTCTGGGATAAAGAAGCCATTCTTGGACATCAGGACAGGAGCTACACCACCCTCAAGACTCAAGACAAGAAGGATGAAAGATCTGTTAACACTTGGATTCAGTCTAGGAGAACATGTTTTCTCCAGGGTTACAGTGTATAAGGTGAACTATTGTACACACATGCGCAGAGTAGCTGTATTATCCTGGTCAGCACCGAGCTTCTCTGGTGTTTCCCCGGGAGTGAAACTGGGATATTAAAACAAACAAACCAACAAACTCAACACATCCAGACCTAGCAGATCAAATCCACAATAAACATCATTTCTCTTGTGAAATACTATATTACTCATAGTTTTAAATTCTATATGAAACTAGAGGAAACAAGATAAAAAACTTTATTTCCAAGTCAGTATTGCTTTCATATAGTGATCTTCACAGAAATTCACAAAAATATTTATACTGGCATCAATTGCTCTGATTCTCATGCCCCAAGCCACCATGTTATGATCCCATTCATGTACTAATTATGAAAACTTAATTTATTAACTCTATTTCTCACATTATCATGTATATGCTGAGTGTAAAGATTGGGAAAACTGGTGGTTTTGGAAAACAGTGGGTAACATCTATGTACATATTCATACAAGATATAGTTACTGATTTATTAAAAAATAATTTTAAGAATCTAAACCATGGTAAACTATTATTTTCAGAGCTATCTATATGAACATCTTTCCTGATCGGAGGAAACAATTTGTTATGTGAATTTTGGGGTGCTCCTATGTAAGGCATTCAAATGTGATCTAGTGTTTAAAAGTGAACATTCTTGGGGTGCCTGGGTAGCACAGTCAGTTAAGCATCTGACTTGAATTCAGCTCAGGTCATGATCTCATGGTGACGAGATGGAGCCCCACATCGGGCTCTGTGCTCAGTGTGCAGCCTGCTTGAGATTCTCTCTCTTCCTCTTCCTCACGCTTGCCCCTCCCTATCCCTCTAAAAATTAAATACTATCTTTTTTTAAAAAGTGACTATTCTTCCCAGAGATTTAAATGTTAAGGGGGGATGCAAAGATCAGCAAGATCAGTAATGACTCACAGAGCTTGGAGTTGACTGCTGTCATCTCGAAAAGTAGTTTAACTAGCTGTTCTTGGGTCTTAACTATTTTCAGGCAATGGATTGTAACCGATGGATTGTAACCGATGGATTGTAACCGAGGCTGTATCCCTCTCCTTACCCGTTGCCTCTCCTTTCTCCTCTCTCTTCCCCTCTCTCCTTCTTTCCATTTCTTTCTCAGTTCTCTATTTTCTAATTAATTTTGTGAGCTCACAGATATCTTTCCAATATTCCTTTTTCTGTTTAATTAACCAGAGTAAGTATCTGTTTTTGTTTTTGTTTTTTTTAAAGAAAGAACAATGTTGGCATAGAAACTCATTAGTTTGAGAGATTATTCAAATGAATTGTATAAACAGCATCAAGGTATTGCACTATATTATATAGAAACTCCATTAAATATTAAATTACAATTAAAATATTAAACTAAATTATAGTATAATTTACAATTAAATTTTACAATTTCAAGAGTTTGTAAGTAGCTCTAGGAAAATACAGCAAAGTTTCTCTTATAGTCAGCAATAAATTATTTCTAGTAAAATTACTAATTGACTACTAAAACAATATAAATGGTAAAAACAATTGGATTTTGGGAGCAAAACAAAATTTAAAGGAGAAATTTCACTTACATTTATTAGTGATAAAAATTTTCAAACTATTAAATACTTAACTTGTAAAAGCTTATCTAGTGTATAGAAATATACTAAAGTGACGTGAATTTATTTTTTTAAATACAAAATAACCCAACAATTTAAAGCCTTAATTAGGGGTAACTGGGTGGCTCAGTCAGTTAAGCATCTGCCTTAGGCTTAGGTCATGATCTCAGCATCTTGAGATGGAGTCATTTTCCTGTCTTCCTGCTCAGTGGGGAGCCTCTTTCTACTTCTGCCCTCACCCTGCTCCTGCTCTCTCTTGCTCTCAAATAAATAAAATCTTACCAAAAAAGTCTTATTTTTGAACAGTTTTTTATTTGAGTACAATGTTATATCTCTAGATCCCCAGTGTATAAATTCCACAAAAAATAAGAAATTGTCCCCCTATGTTAAAATAAGAAAAAAGAAACTTCCTTTACAAATTCAAAGGTGCACCCATTTGCATGCTAAAGACATTTCTAAGCGCTTTTCTATCTTTGATATAGTTGATGACAGTATGTTGGCAGATTAAAATAAAAAAAATTTAAAAATTCAATCTTTTGAAATATTTCTGTGTACATGTTTTTGATTTATACTCCTTTCAACATATTTGTCTTCTCTGACTAAATATATCAATAATAATGGAGTATACTCTCAAGACACTCCTCACAACAGAGGTACAGTGATTTACCTAGTGTTAAGTAAGTGCTTCAGAAGGGAAAATAAATGGGTGTGAACGGCAGGTTCTTAAATGCAATGACAAAATCAAACCAATTCCAAAATGCTATTTAGTTCATAAAAAAGTATGTTTTATACGCAGAGAAAAGACCACATTCCAAGATATGGCCTTAATTCAATGACGAATAGTATGTCACTATCTCGGTAGATTGTAGTAATATTGGTTAATTAGCATTATTTTATTCAATAGTCCTTAACATTTACTGACCTGAATGTTATCATGGAAAATCAGTGCTATTGATGATTTTTACCTTTAACAGTGTACAGCAATGTGTGCTGAGTGGAACCTGTGAACAATGAATGCAGCTTTCGGGTTTTTGTTTTATGGTTTCTTGTTATTTTTAACGGTTCTTTGCGAAATAAAACCTGGGTTCTATTAGTATCACTACTATACCCTAAGCGAATATTTTGAGTAAATCTCCTCAGTTCTCAAATGGTGTGAATAGAATTTTATCTTCTCTAAATTTGGAAATATTAATATTTTCCGATAAATAAAAGTTCCAAAGAAACACTATGAAAAACTGAACACATTAGATAAATAATATGTGACATGATCGCTGAATTTTTGTAATGTTTCACAAACAACTGAAGAATGTCACAGCCTATGGTTTGACAATGTTTATTCAGAATATCAAGTATTAAAGGAGATTTATTTACAATAAGTTGAGAATCTACTTAATGATATTTCATTAATCTTGAATCTAAGGTCAGGAATCACAAACTTACCTATAAGACATCAAGGTGGATCCAATTTTGATGCTTACACATATTGTGAATGTTTTTTTCTGTAAGGATTTTATTTGTTTGTTTGTTTGTTTGTTTGGGGCAGAGGAAGAGAGAATGTAAAGCTGACTCCACACCAAGTGCAGAACTCAACGAGGGAGATCAGTCTCCCAACCCTGAGATCATGACCCTGAGCTCAAGACCTGAGCTGAAACCAAAATTCAGACGCTCAACCAATTCAGCCATCCAGGCACCCCACACATATTTTGAGTCTTAACATGAACAAAAGTTAAGCTACTAAAAGAGAAGGAATATGTTCTGGAAAGATGAGCCACATCACCTTTAATATCACTACTTCTGAAGTCAGCTGTCAGTGTGACTCCTGGACCTGACAACTACTACTTATGCAATCTTGAGAAGTGTCTCCAAATGTGGGGTCTCAGTTTCCCCATTAGTAAAACCAGCTTAAAGTTTTTATAGAGCTTTTGTATGTAAACAAACAATATACATAAGATACAGAGGAAAATGGCAAAAATAATCATTTAATAACCAAATGGCTTTTGAGAACATGGAAAAAATTAACACTTGAGTTTCTGAACATTTCCTCAGTTCCCTCCATTTATGCTTCTCTACTAAATCAAATTAAAAGGAAAAAAGACCTTGCTATAAAAAAAGCCTTTACAAATAAATAGGATAGACTTCCAATTAGATTCAAAAGAATGAAGAGTTTCTTTCTTCTGATTAACACCAGTAAAAATAACGATGGGATAAATATCATAGGCATCTGTGGAATTGTTAAAAAGGCAGAAGACGAAAGGAAGCCTAAGTGAACTAATTTCTAGAGAGAGGAGAATTCAGGGATAAACATGTGTGTCTTGGGATCAGAAGCTCGGCCCTCATGAGGTGAGGCTGAGAAGTTCTGCCAAAAACCTCAAACTCTGCCCACTGAGGACAGGCCAGCCACACTACTAACCATAGGATAGTAGCAGATTGACTGGAATCTGGAAGCTTCGGAAACGCATCTATAACTTCCTCAGCTTGACAATTCCCCCAGCCACCCCTCTTTCCATGAACACATATGTACGTGCACAACGTGTGTGAGAAATGTGCTGTTAGGGCGGTGCTGATGTACAGAAAACACTCAGCCTCATAAATTCTCACGGTTGAATCCAGATTTTAATGCAATATCTTATCCTACCCAAACTCAAAATCTAATAAATCAGAGATCAGCCATTAGCTAGAGAAGCATCAGTACCTGGTGTATGAAAAGTTGCAAAACTTAGGTAAACTCAATCTTAAAAAAGAAGTGGGCTGGTCCTTGATGCACTCAGAATGGGTGAAATATAAATAATTATTTCTCGTCTTCATTACCAGATACAGGAACATGGGAAATCAGCTCTCTGGGGATGAGGGGGTGGGGATACAATGCAATGATATGCCACCATATTCTATATAAAACAGTGTAAATATTTATGCATTAATCTTATTCATATTTGTATTATGTGTGATGTATGTATGTTATGTGTGTATATGGACCTGTGTATGTTTGTGTGTATATGCTGATAGAACACTGTATTCTGGTCATCCATTCCTACAAATAAACATAGCCCAATAACTATAGTGTGATTTAGGATAATTTCCTAAATTTACTACACCTTGCTTCAAAATTTAATGCAAAGTTACAGAACACTATGATAGTATAAAATAAATAATTTCAAAATAAAATCAGCATAGGTTTTCCATGACCTTTACATGAAAAACTACTAAACATTGATGAGAGATTTTAAAGAAAATATAAATAAATACAGAGATGGACTATAAACATATATTGAATGACTTAATACTTTGAAAATGTCAATCCCAATTTAATCTATAAATTCAGTGCAATCCCAATCAAAATACTAGCATATTTTTTTAAAAATTGGCAAGTCAATTTTATGCAATTTTGAACAATTCTGCGTTGCAACACAGAATTCTATAGTAGTCACCTCTCTCAGAAAATAACAAGCTCAGAATTACATGACTTGATTTTTTAATTGTCAAAAGTATACAACATTAAATTTATCATCTTAACCTTTTTTAGTATATAATACAGTAGTGTTAACTATAGGCATGCTGGTCTATAATAAGCCTCTAGAATATTTTTATCATACAAAACTGAAACTACATATTCAGTGACCAATACCTCTCCTTTCTCCTTCCCCCAAACCCCTTGCATATTTATCTACTTTTGTTTCTAAAAGTTTAGATAGATCCTGTAAGTGGAAACACACAGTATCTGTCTTTTGTAACTAGTTTATTTCACTTTGCTTTTGGTCCTCAAGATTCATCCATACTGTAATATAGGATTTCCTTCCTATTTAAAGCTGAATAACATTCCATTGCCTGTATTTAAGTCATGCTTTCCTTATTCACTCACCTATTAATGGTAAAATAAAGGAGAAAAACATCCCGTCATCCCAATAAGTGTAAAATGAGCATTCAAAAAAATCTGTCACTTTCATGATAGAAACTCAATAAAGCAGGAATGGAAGATAAGTTTTCTAACTTCATTAATGAAAAACTAGAGCTAATATTAAACAATATAAAAGAAAATATCCCTTAACACTATGTGCATTTAACATTGTGCTAAAGTGTTCCAGCTATTGCCATCGAGCAATTAAAAAAAAAAAATTAGACTGAAGATAAACCAAATAGAAAGGGATGTCTTCATTTATAGATAATATGATGGTATGTGTAAAAAACCATGAAGAATCAAGAAAGCAAAAAAACTTAAAAATAAGTGAATTTTGCAATGATACTATGTTCAAAGTCAAAATACAAACCCCAGTTTTATTTCTATCTTTGAAAAAAAGAACACAGAATATAAAACTTAAAATTATATTTCATTTCCAGTAACATTAAGTATTTAGAGACACTAGCATTAAGCACTCTGGAATTTATTCAACAAATCTTTTATAAGACATGAACCTGAAAACTTAAAATATTTCAAAGGGTAATTAAATAACCAAATATAAAAATAAGTCATGTTCATGGATTGGAAGAAGTGATATTTTTAAGATTTTAATTGTCCTCAATTTGATCTATAGATTCAATGTTATGCCAACCAACTTACACCAAAGAGTTTAATAAAGATATTGATAGGCTGATTCTAAAATTCAAATGGAAAAGTAGACAAAAACTAAATAAATAATTGTCAATGAGAACATATGTGGATAACTTGGGCAACCTGTTTTTAACTTTTAATATAAACTTACAGCCAACAAAACATAATTTTAATGACATAAAATAGATATACAAATATATGGAGCAAATTAGATACTCTAAAAATCAACCCACAGTTGGATGACCAATAGATTTCTGACAGATACACCAAAGTAATTAAATGGAGAAAGGTAGTGTTTTAATCAAATATTCCTGGAACAACTGGGTATCTGCCAAAAGCAAATAAACAAAAACACTGAGCTCACACCACATATATAAATATACACATAAATAATGCAAACTGGTTCATTGTACTAAATGTAAGAGCTAACCCATCAAACCATCTAATATTGGTTAGGTGATGGTTTCCTAAACAAAAAGAAAAACATAACTAAAAAAAAAAAATGTTTAAGAGGCACCTGGGTGACTCTGTAGGTTAAGTCTCTGCCTTCAGCTCAGGTCATGATCTCAAGGTCTTGTGATGGAGCCCCACATCATGCTCTCTGCTCAGCATGTGCTGAGCAGCATCTGCTCAGCATGCTTCTCTGCCTACATGTGATCTCTCTCTTTGTGTCAAATTAAAAAAAAAATGTTTAAAATGTGTTTCATATATATTTAGAACAACCTTTTTTTTTTTTCCTTATGTGTTTCTTTTTGAAACACATAGTTAAGAAAAACTCTTAGGAGGGGCACCTGGGTGGCTCAGTGTGTTAAAACCTCTGCGTTTGGCTCAGGTCATGATCCCAGGGTCCTGGGATTGTATCCTGCATCAGGTTCTCTGCTCAGCAGGGAGCCTGCTTCCTCATCTCTCTCTTTGCCTGCCTCTCTGCCTACTTGTGATCTGTCAAATAAATAAATAAAAATCTTTTAAAAAGAAAAGGAATAACTCACAGAAAAATACTAAAATAATGCAAAACACCTATCAAAGGACTATTAACCAGTAGATATAAAGAACACTTACAATGAAGTAGTAAAACAACCCATATAAAACAATGTTCAAAATATTTGAGCACTCTGGAAAAAAATGTCAATAAGTACATGAATGGATGTGAAACATCATTAGGCACAAGAGACATACAAATTAAAACCCCAATGTGATGTACTACTCATTCAGGGAATTGGTAAAGTTCAAAAGACTAACAGTACTAAGTGTTGGTGACAGTGTAGAGCACCTAGAGCTGTCATATCATCCTAGTTGGAAAATAGAATGGCACAGAAATAGAAGTAACACAAATTTTACCATTCATGTATTACCTGAACAACAATTCCACTTTTCAATTTTACTCAAGAGAAAAACAAACAACTGTGTTTATGAGAAGATGAATGGTTAAATATATAAAGAAACATGGTTCTAAATTGCCAGAAAGTGGAAAAACCGAAAATGCCCAACAACTGTCTGTTGTATAAGCCAGTTGGAGTTTACCATACTATAAAATATTACTCAGAAATACCAATGGATGAACTATTGATACAGAGAGCAATAGTATCCTAGTGGGGAAAAGCCAAACAAAAGACTCTGTGAAGTTGGTTAAACTTATATGAAGTCTAGGAAAGAAAAATCTATAATAACAGAAAGTAGATCAGCAGTTTCCTGGATTGGGGGGTGGGGTGGGTAGAAGATTGTCTACAAAATGGAACAAAAAAAATTTAGAATGAAGAAATCTGATGTATTCCCTGATTATCGTAATGACTTCCTATGTACAATCACCCAAACTCGAAAAACTACCTGTTAAATTAGTACATGTGATTAGATACCAATAGAGTCATAGCAAAACTAAGTGAATACATCAATAAAGGAGTAAAAGAAATTCAGAATACTAGATCAAATCTCAATGAGTTGTTCTCCTTCCCAATGTCATAGATTTCTTAATTGACTGAGTTCATAAGTAGTGAGACAGATAAACCAATAAAAAGACTAGCAAGTCAGATTCTCTGCCATGTCTTACCCACTAGAGAATAAATCTCCATCATTCATTTAACTTTGGAGATCATCAAAGGCTCAGACCATGACACAAAATTCTCAATAACTCATTAACCAATGATAGGTAAGGGAACCAGCAAAGCACTCTAATCAGTTCAACAAGCATCACAGAAGCTTGGGCATTAACAGGAGGATAGGATTGCTGGGTTGATTAGGGGAAAAAACTGATTGATGTCAACAGTGCTATAAACCACAGTTTCTGGAATTACTTGTCCCTCTGGGCTGAAAACATTGCATAACAACTGAAAAAATATGAACACACACACACACACACACACAAACACACACACAATGTGATCTGTACTGTCACTAACCCTGCTACTTTAATCAACAGCGGATAGTGAATGAACTAATAGTACCTTCCAGATAATCTTCAGATAGTCTTTCCATTTGTATTATGTTGAACAGGTATGATATTTCTGTCCAGGTACAAACATGCTGAGAGTAAGGTTATTATTTTAACTAACCAACAATACAAAAAAGCAAAACAAAACAAAACATTGGCCCTTCCCTCGGGTTTACAACTGTATCTATTAAAAGGCAACATTATTATTTGAAAATGTTTACCTGAGTCACCACCTTCCCTGACCCCACTGCAGAAGGAAGCGAGGGCTTTGATGATTTCCTTTGCTCTTAACAAATTTAGCTAATCTGCACTCTTTTTTCACACATAATTATACCTAAATTATATAGGGATAAAAATGACCTGAAATTGCATAATCTGTCAACCAGGAAATGGGTGGATCTCAGGAAACATTTTCTTCTTTTGAATGTCTAATTTTAATTTCTGTTGAAATATCAACTAGGTTTAACTACATGTTTAATAGTAAAGAGAAGAAAAAGGATGATATTTTTTCCTATATTTTTTCCCTTTAGGCCATCTCTTTAATCTTAAGATGTTTTAATTTTGCCTTTTTTTTTTTAATTAAGTCAAACTAAAGTAGCTTTTATATACACAGAGAAGCTGGATATTATTTCTGGAGTCTTTTTTTTTTTTTTTAAGATTTTATTTATTTATTTGACAGACAGAGATCACAAGTCGGCAGAGAGGCAGGCAGAGAGAGAGGAAGAAGCAGGCTCCCTGCTAAGCAGAGAGCCCGATACTGGGCTCGATCCCAGGACCCTGGGATCATGACCTGAGCTGAAGGCAGAAGCTTTAACCCACTGAGCCACCCAGGCGCCCCCTTTTTGGAGTCTTAAAAAGAAAAGCAATTCCATGTTTTGACCCTGATAGAATAATCTGGCAGACCCCCCCCCCCCACCTCCGCTCATCACTGGCCATATTGCAGGCACTCATCTTTCTTCAGAAAAGGAAAGACGACCTGGACAGCAGAAGAACAAAACACCAGTCACTACAAAACTAAAATATTTTTGCTCACTCTTTGGTCAGCCTTAAAACTCTTGTAAGCTTAAATATTCTGCCATATGCTTGAGAAAGAGCACGGAAAGTCATACTAGTTTCTACCACATCGTGCTCTCAGTACATTAGCTTCGATATCAAACACCTCAAGTATGAAATGGAACATTAAATTTTGTTTATACCTGTTTGGGGGAAATCTTACGATTTGTTTTATGGTCCCCAATACAGAATTCCACAAATTTAGTAGATTTGAGAAAGCAGTGGGACATATATATATTCATAGTTTAACTGTGTAAAACAATTATTTTCTCTAAAGTAGAAGTAATGATTGTATCTGACTTATGATGTTGTTATAATTATATGAATTAAGACCCTGAATGCAGGTGAACCAGCAAATCTCCAAGAAATTAGGAGGGTTAAAAGAAAACTCACCAGAGCCTGTTGTTTGTTTCCATTAAGAACATAAGGCAGATATGATTCTTCCCAGGAAGAGAGAGAAAAGAAGTGTGGGAGGGAAAAGGACATGAACTAGACAAGCAAACCGGGGGCCAAACATAAAAAGAGTGTATAGAGTAACAAAGTGAGGACATTTTCTCAGTCCCTGGAAATCCTTCTGTTTCCTTCTGAGGCAAGTGGCACTTCTGCTATGAGATCTGAGGGCTATTTCCTAGGTCACTTTTGTGTTCAAGAACTTTAAATACATATTTTTACACACACATTAATATATAAACATGTATTAAATCCTATGTAATGTATATTAATGATAATTATATATTACATAAATAAATTTATTATTAATAATTTATGTATTGTTACATAATTGCATATTAATATTTAATTACATGTATGTAAGTGTAAATTAATTAAAGGTAAAAATTTGGAGATTTAATTCTATATTTAAGATAAATAGTATATTTTTTTAAAACATAAGAACTACCTATACTGGGGTGCCTGGATGGCTCAGTGGGTTAAAGCCTCTGCCTTCAGCTCGGGTCATGATCCCGGGGTCCTGGGATAGAGCCCCACTCGGACTCTCTGCTTAGTGGGGAGCCTGCTTCCCTTCCTCTCTCTGCCTGCCTCTCGGTCTATGTGTAATCTCTGTCAAATAAATAAATAAAATTTAAAAAAAAAAGAGCTACCTATACTAATAAATTGAGTTATTTAGAAGTATGGTTAATCTGTTGGGATAATGAATTCTCACCATAAGAAAATAAGGAAATGGTTATCCACTTTTTGTTTTCCTTTTTAATGATGTGGCACACTATAGATATGTTTTTTTTTTATTTTATACTGATGGGATAGAAAATAGTTTATCTGCAAATTCCTGAATATGATTGTAATATCTACCAAACTTCTTAATATGGAAAGAAAACAGTACAGAGAAAGCTAAGAAATATTGACTAATGGGATTAGCCAATCTAATCTGAAGATAGACTAATTACTTGTCATGCTTAAATAAGATTTACATATTAAACATCTCCCATGTTTTTCTTTTAAGCTTCACTTGAACATATTTATCTGATTTTGTGTATCATTAGAGATATTTAAAAATAACTTTATTGCCCAGTAGATACCAAAATAAAATTTGTAAAACAGAACTCAGGAGCACTAGTACATCAATAAATATATATATATATATGTGTGTGTGTGTGTGTGTGTGTGTATACACATGTAGTTAAACCACATTAAAAATAGTGAAATATAACACTTGACTTTCTTACTGATCCTTCTTTTTCTCAGAAATGATGATTACAGGAAAAGGGGGGTTGCATTGGACATTTCAGCACAGATTAGGGAAGCTTTAGTAAACTGGGAGATGTTGCATAGTTATGAGAAATCACAGCAGAAAAAGAGGCATAAATAATAGAAAACACAAGTGGTAATGAAGGAGCAGGAAAAAGAAAAAAGAAGTGTAAGTGTTAGGAAAGGCAAGATAATCCCCCTTAATAGGAAATAAATTTTTTTCATATTCATGGAGAATTTGTAATTGTGTGAAGTATAAAATCATGTTACTTTACTTAATTTTTCCACAGCATTGTTGTCCTTCTAAGCTAACAAAGTTTCTCACATGCAACCTTGCAAGTATATATTCTTTAGGGTCTCTGTAGTGTTTTCAGCCACAAATGTGAGAAAGATTCAGTCATCAGTAATGCTATCATTGAATTCATAGTCATCTGTTCATATTCCAAAGAGACATCCATTATCCAAGATCTAATGTGATGAGAACATTGGCTTTTTTTTTCCTTTTCATTAATTTTATCATGACTTAAGATCTCAGCCTTACCTTCTGCAGACACATGCATAAATACAGATATATGGACAAACACGTTTTTGATCTAATAAAATATAAATCTTAACCTCCTCTGATTTTAAGCTTTCTGACATTAGTGTGTACGATTGTGGAAAGCATTATTTGACTGAATTGGTGAGCTATAACATCAAATTGTTACTTGATGACCACCATATACAATTGAAAAATGACAGTATTTAGCAATGCCAAATGCATGAAATTAGCCACCTCTTTCAGATATGGGCTTGATTTACTGGCTCACAGAACCTCTGACAGCACCATCATCCAGGAGCTCACAGAGCTTCTAAGTCACCAACATGGGATACTGTATAATATTTTCTTTGACCTAGAAGCCAACGTAGCAATCCCATGACCATGTGATCCACGGGTCCTAACAATATTATGTCATCCAGAAGATGGCAGGCTTATGGAATGGCCTTTAAATTAGAACACCAGGAACATAGATCTTGATTTCTAAATACTGTGTTCCACTTGAATCCATCAGGCATCAATGGGGAGAAGGCTGATTCCCAAGCCAGCGAATAGGAAAGTACAAGAAGATCCACAAACAATTTTTGCCACAAAGGAAAATGAGTGCACAAAAAGTGATTAGTATATGTCAAAAGACTCAAGATCCAGTTTGGGGGAAGCTATGTGGGTCCAACTAGAACAATTCAAGTATCAAAATGAATAAGAGAATTTAGGATTACAACATAGTGAATAAATTATAAGTCAATTTATACAACCCTAACATAAATAAATAAAATTTAAAATTAACTTCATGGGGTAAAGGGAAAGCTTTTCCTTGAAGTGAATGCTTATGAATAAAGGGAAAAGTAATGATGGAAAGAAATCATCATAAGTCATACTTTGACAATCACCTTAATAGTAATGATACAAGTGACATTTTTAATAGAAGCTAAGCGAGGTGGCATGTTGATACTAAGTATGATGGCATACTGCCAGAATACTCCCCTCTATACCAAAGTGGGAAAAGGAGGAACATGGTGAATCCATACTGAAGACAACGTGGCAGACAGCAACTTCCCTAGTAATTAATTTTAAAATCAGCAAAGGATAGGTCACTAGAGTGTGCCTACTGATGTGACGTACTAAGGAGAGAATAGCATCTTTTGAGTATCCATTCCTGCCCAGAATGAATGATCTGAGCCTGCTCAAGAGAAAATTTCACATGAGCAAAAAAAGAAAGAAAGAAACCTTGAGGACCATCGCACAGAATGAAAGATCCATGCTCTTAAAGACAGTCAAAGATAAGAGAAGGAAGGAAAGGCTGTTCCAGATTTAGGGCTACTGATAAATAAGACAACTGAAATACCTGTTCCTGGATAAAGTCCGCTACAAGAAAACAAAACCTTGTTGGCAAAGTCAGCAAAATTTACGTGACAAACGTTGGTTAGTGTAGCATTGTATCAGTTTCTTTTCTGCACCCATGGGTTGTATAATGTCAATAAAAGAGAGTGTTCATGTTAGGGGATACATATTGGAGGGTTTGGGGCTGGGGGGGCAGGACAGCATGTGTGTGTGTGCATGTGTGTGTGGGGGGCATGTGTGTGTGTGCAGGCACGTGTGTGGGGGGGCATGTGTGTGTGTGCAGGCACGTGTGTGGGGGGGGCATGTGTGTGTGTGCAGGCACGTGTGTGTGTGGGGCATGTGTGTGTGTGCAGGCACGCAAGCAGAGAAAAAGTGGCGGAACGACGTGACAAACTAAAAGCTGAGAATGTGGGTGCATTTGATGGGGTTGTTCTTGGCACTGTTCTTGCAACTTTTTTATGGGTTTGAAACAGTTTTTTTTTTTCTTTAAAGTAATATAACTTATTTTGTACCAAGAGGTCAAATCAAAAATTAAATTCACAAAAAGAAGTGAAAAGGAAGGGAAGGAAGAAAAGGAGAGGAGGAAGGACACATGGGAAAGTGTGTCCAGTTAGAGAACAATGATCTGTGTCTTGGAGTTTTGACACTAGAATGTCACTAATGAGTCTATTAAAAATAGTATTGCAGGGTGCCTGGGTGGCTCAGCTGGTTAAGCATCTGCTTTTTGCTCAAGTTGTGACCTTGGGGTCCTGGGATCAAGCTTCAAGTTGTCAGGCACTCTGCTCAACAGGGCGCCTGCTTCTCCCTCTGCCTGCCACTCCCCCTGCTTGTACTTCCTCTTTCTCTAGCAAATGCAATCTTTTTTTGGGGGGAGGGGGAGTAATGTTACTGTACTTGTGATAGCAAAATCCAGGTGTGAATGGGAAGTAAAGAAGCAGAGTACATGAAATTTTTCTTCTGCAACTTGGAAGTAGCTACAGGTTTAGAGGGAATGTCGGACTATTTGAAATGAGAACGGGCGTATATAGGGGGATAATGCAAATACAGATGAGACAAGATCTATATTTGGGTAAGAGCTGGAATGATAATAATAACCTTCTCCTAGGGATATACAAACAAAGAGTCCTAAGAAATACAGTAACAGTTAAAAGTTCATCAACAAGTTAGCACTATTTCATTTATTATCCAAAATATTATGCTATCCTTACTTGAGAAACTGAGGAAACTAAGTCCATGTGCTTGGAGGCAAAAATAAGGAGACTTAAGATTATCATTCTGGAAAACAGTGATGTACACCGTGCTCATCATTTATTTAGTTTATGTGTAATTCACTAGTATTAGTTTCAGGATAATCACTTAGTCTAAATCTGGAGAATTTGTATGAAGATATTTGATTTATGACTGCTACACAAATAATTTACTAATACATCAAATCTTCCCAGGGGCGCCTGGGTGGCTCAGTGGGTTGGAACCTCTGCTTTCAGCTCAGGTCATGGTCTTGGGGTCCTGGGATCGAGCCCCGTATCAGACCCTCTGCTCAGCAGGGATCCTGCTTCCCCTCTCTCTCTGCCTGCCTCTCTGCCTCCTTGTGATTTCTGTGTGTCAAATAAAAAAACAAAAATATAAACAGAAAACAAAAAAACAAAAAAACTTCCCAGATACCCATTCAAGCTAAATATGAATCTCTATTTTCCCAGTCACTTGCTTATTTTTAGAGAACTGAACCCCAGGATGCAGGAGTTCAAGAGTAGTGCGAAGAACTTGATTTCATATTATGTGCCTTCAATGGGCTAATGACATAATAGAGAAGAGAGGACACGTGACCAAATAATCATAAACATCATATGTAAGGCATCCCATGGTAAGGAGGCAAATAGAGTGGCCAGTGGATTAGGCAAGAATCAGTTCACATGCAGCTCAGGACTGCAGAGCAAACTTTTCCAGGTAGTACATCTGGTCATCAAGGGGAAAGACATGAGTTTTTAAACAGAGACCATCAGGGAAAATATTTTATTTGAGAAGGAAATTATATGAACATGACACTGATAAGAAAAACACAGGCTGTCTTGTGGGAGTGGCCAGTGAAAGTTTGAGAGTTTAGGAAAAGAATGGGAGATGGTTTTGGAAACAAAGATTAGGGCCACATTGTGGAGGACAGAGGACCATGAAGGAAGTTTCCCGCAGCAGGGAGCCAGTGCATCAACCCAGAGTCTCTCCTTTTGTGCTGGGGCTCGGGAAGGTTCCCACCCTCTTAACCATTCAGACTGGCAGGTCTTCAACCTCTGCACCCAGATAGGTAAGCAACACTTTCAGGTAATGGACATCTGAAGGATTTACTTAGCTTGGGCGTCTCCGTCCCTCATCACATCCCAACTTCAAACCCCGTCAGGGGCTACTCCTCTCCTGGAGATGAACACTAACCAGCAGGGATGAGGGGGAGGGGCGGAAAGGGCAGAGCATCGTGCCCGCCCCCCGCCATTTTCCTCAAGAAGGCCACCCAGTCCTGCCGTTCATTGTGCATTCTCTTCTCTCTTGACCATTTCTGATTTCTTTCCTGCTATCAGTTACTGGCTTCTAATCCACACATGCACAGCTCCTTCTCATCACCTAGTTGTCTATCCCACTAGTCCTTCTGGTGCTCACTTGGCATTTCCCTCTTCTTTCTTGCCTCTCTTTTTTCCTTAAACTTCCTGCACACCCATTTTTTTTTTTAAAGCACTGACCTGTGTCAGTGGTGTGTAAGCACATTTCTCTCTTTAAAGTTGAACAATTCACCAATCACATTCATTTTCTGTAATTCTTGAGTCTTAGATAAGATCTCTTTGTGTAGCTTAGGGAGCTTTTTAGTTATCTCCAGATTTGGGGCTGTTTGAGTCAATTGAAGCTATTAGGTAAGTGGGTGTTTTCTCAAATTGCCACGAAACCTCAGGAAGTCGTCATTCACCTGAGGGAGAGGAGGGCTTTCTTCACTTTCATATTGTCTTGAACTTCTGTTGCTGCGTGTTTACTGGATTTTATTCTCTCCATTACAACAGTTCCTTGCATCAATTCCCCATCTTCCATAACTATTTTTCACCAATTCCCTTTGAGACCATGACTTCCAGCATCTATTAGGAGAATGCCAATATCCATACCAAATGTGATGTCTTCAAAGAAGCCAACAATGTGCCTAAGAGGAGCTGCCCTGTGGGCTGCGTCAGTGGATGACCTTCCCAATTCTGTATCGCCCCTCAGTAATGGCGGCCTCAAGAACCATGTATGATTTTTAAAGTTGTTCCTCAGAAAACTTTCTCTTTAGAAATAAGAGATTCACATCAAGCTACTCTCTCAAATAAATATTTGTAAAATTTATAGAGTATGTGGGGCATTTTTTGTAAGTACATAGGGTGTGTTGGTGAATAAAGCAAAGATCTCTACTGGCGTGGAACCTACATTCTACAAGAGAAGGTGGATCATGGAAGTTAAGAAAGGATAAATCACTCCGTTATACATCATATTAGATGATAATCATTGTAAAAAAAAAAAAAGAAAGAAAGAAAAGAAAAATGATCTGATTAAGGCTTGAGAGAGCCAAGATCTGGTAGCTTTTTAAAAGAATAATTGACAAATTGCATGTTTGCAGGCAACTTTTTTGGCAAATGATGCAGAGAACAGCTATGGGAAGGATACACTGTGGAAGGAACGAAATCCAATCGAGAAGTGAGTACCTTCCAAATAGCCCTGGGGAATGTGGCTTAGCTCCCCTCAAGGAGCCAGTGAAGGGAACGCTTCCACCGGCTCTCATCACACATTAGAAAGGGATGCTTCATGAGACATAGAGGACGACAGTTACAAGTTTGTGGGGCATCTGCACCGTGGAGTTGGGTTCTGCCGGCATTCCAGGATGAAGTAAGGCACAAGCACCAGAGGGAAAGTTGCAGATACCAGAGCTGTCAGAATACAGCTGCACTGAGTTGGGTGCCACAGCAACAGCTGGGGTACAAGGAGGAGCCCCAAGAGCCTAAGGGCATGCCCAATACAGGGGCTGCAGAGGTTGTCATTTAAATATGATGGTTTTACACATGTTTCATTAAACAATGAGATGTGATCAAAGGCTTCAGTTAGGTAAGAGAGGCAGTTGTAGGGATATACAGTGGAAGAGCAAGCCAGTCGGAGACAAGAGGGCGCACAAACGTTTTATAATTGTTGAGCAACAGCGGAGCATCTAGTGAGGTTGGGCTTATGATTGGTAGAGCCAGAAAAGGGCTCACAGATCAAATAGAGCTCTGTTAGGCTACTTTAAGAATTGAGACTTGTATTCTGGGTGAAATAGAAAGACATTCAAGGCTTTTTCAGATAAAACATAACATGGATTTATACTTACTTATTTTAGAAATTAAATCTGTATTTTTAAATAAGAGCTGATTCAAATGCACTTCTTAGTAATAATACAAGAGATCTTGTCTACCTTCCCCTAAGTCCTCCACTAATAACATCCTGCAAAAATGTAATACAATATCACAACCTGGATAACAGTAGTCATTTACATGTGCGTGAACAACTGTGTAGTTAGTTCTCTGCCACTGTGTCCCTGAGTAGGTTTGCACATTTACAAGTACAGCCAAGACACAGAATGACTCCATGAGCACAAAATCCCCTCCAATCTCCTTCTGTCACCGCACGGATCTCCCGGACTCTGCATTCATCCTTCTTCCTAACCCCTGGCAACCACTCATCTCTTCTCCATTTCTGTACTTCTGTGATTTCAAGAATATTGCAGAAGTGGACTCATACAGTGTGTAGCCTTTGGAGATGGCATTTTTTTTTTATTTTTTTATTTTTTTTTTTTTTTACTGAGCATCATTTCCCTGAGAGCTGTCCAGCACTACATTTCCCTGTCCTGATGAGCAGGACTACACGTGGCGGCCACATACCAGTTTGTTCACCCTTTCACCCATTAGAGCATACAGGGGTGTTTCTCGATCACAACTATGATTAATAAAGCTGCTATAAACATTCATTTACAGGTTTTTGCATGAACGTAAGTTTTTGTTTCTCTGGGATAAATGCCCAAGTGTGCAACTGCTTGGGCATATGATTACATGTATGTTTATGTTGTGAGAAGCTTCCAAATTGCTTCCAAAGTGGCTGTACATTGCCACTATCAGTGTATGAGTTATATACCTTCTTGGTGGCTTTTAATGTTGTCAGTGTTATATTTTATCCATTCTCATTAGTGTGCAGTAATATGCCACTGTGTTTTTAAAAACACGGCATTGAGACATAATTCAGAGGTTTTCATCAGTGTGGCTTTATTTAGAATATCCTCTTAAAGATTATAAAACTAATGATTTTAACATGAAACCATTTGTGAAAAGCCCCTCCTGATAACAGTACATACTCTTCTATTTGCCTCCAAACCATCATGCAAATTTCACCTAAAAGAATAAACCATATGTAGAAAACAAATGCAGGAACACGACTCTCCAGTTAAACGTCTATTCCTTTTTTTTTTTTTAAAGAGCTTTAATTAAAAGTCTTTATAGATTACTGCAGGGACATTATATCTCGAAATATTTCTTTAAATGACTTTGATTTATAGACAGAGGTTGGGAGCCGAAATGAGGTTAGATGAGGAGGGACAATTCATGGAAGCATCTGGTCACCTGCTTCTAGTACAGTCTCGGGGCTTTGAATTCCGATCTAATAGAGTAAGTGGGGATTGCACTGACTTTGTGTCGGATTTTCTGTGCGTGAAAGGAAGAGAGATTTCTCTGTCTGAGAACTCTGAGAATGTTCACCATCAACCATACACAATCTCCTACAGAGCTTATTTTATCTGATGACATTCTACTGTATCAGAGAAAATGGGCTCAAACCACACTTGGGGTTTGCATTTCTACTAACAACACCCATGCTTGAAGGCAAACACTTTTCTCACTTGTAAATTTTCTGGTTGTCATTTAATGAGGCAGCCAATGGCATGGTTTCCAAAGAGCATTGCTATGAAATGAATTTTCATATTTTTTTATTCTATCTTACGAAGAATCAATGGCCTAAGAAAGCACTGCTGACAAATTTTTTGTGTGGACACTGCACTTCTGAGATAAGACTGTATTTAACATTTTACCAGCTACTTCCTGAATTTTACCTTGTGTAAATATGCATTAAGAAAGTGAACAAATATCCTAAAATATACTTGAAAGTACCCCCAAATGGCAGGAGCTTTAGGATTTAATCTAATCCTTAAAAACTGTTAATCACATAACTTTGATCAAGAGAAATATCTTTTCCATGCTAAATACTGTCAGGAGATTTTATGCCTAAAAGTAGAAGCTCATTTTAACTCTTACGACCTCTTATTCTAATGTGATGATGCATTGCAGGGAAGTGAGTGTGTTAACAAGAATAACGGGCTCTTAACGGAAGGAAATAGAACTATTTTCCCAGTTTTTAACTTAGAAATAGCAGATGCTATTCTGGGAAGTTCTGTAAAATCATATGTAAAGCTTAAATAAATGTAAAAAAAATTTCTGAAAAAGCCCAACATACATATTCTTTGTTTTATACATTAAAATAGACCAGTGGAAATCAGTTCCATTAGAGTATTTCCATAAGCCTTTTCATTACAAATGTTTTCTTAGAGAGTTGTGCGTAAGGGCCATTTTTCACTTTTGAACTCAGCCTCCTACTCCTACTTCACTGAACAGCGATGTATACCTGACCTCTATGAGACCAATCAGGTGAATTCTCCAGGTAGAAAGCAGTCTGCCAATTGATAGAATGAGGAAACTTCTGGGTGGTTTCCTTCCAACCAATGATGGAAATTTGAGGGTAGGTGGCTTACTAGGACATTTGAGGTATTATTACTACCATTATTATTATTATTATTGCCATTATTGTTTTAGTGTTTCTTTTTCTTTTTAAGAACCTGACTTTCTAGGCCATCATGACCTCATTACCTAATCCTATAAATAAAGCTAATCATGAGTATGTGTCTTAAGTCTAATCCACTGGTTCTCAACCCTCATTTTGAATTAGAATCACCTGGTGATCTTTAAAATCTACCAGGCAGCACCAGTGTCTAAGTTTAATCTCTGAGAGAGACAGATGCCCAGATACCAGTAAATTTTAAAATATCTTCAGATAATTCTTACTTGAGCACCAGTGGTCTAGCCATTGACTCAATGATCACTCACAGAGTGACAGTAAGTGCCATCTAACACAAGGTGCACTTTCAGGAAAGTCTAAGGAAGTACCTAATGCAGGTTAAAGTGAAAGACTGGACCAGCAGATACTTCCAGCAAGCAGCTATGGAAAAATGAAAAGGATCAAGACACTAAGGAAGAGGAAAAAAAAACAAAACAAAACACAACAAAAGAAGAGATACTAGATCCTACAAGTTAAATATAAAAGAAAGGGTTGATTTTATTGTGAGGTTAGAGAAAATGAGAGAAAAATCCTACTGAACTGATTCACTTAAGTCAAAATAATCTCATACAGACACGACCTCCTAGACCACGTGGGCAAGAGGACCTCCTCCCCGGGCTCCATGCTCTGAAGAGCAAGAACCCCACACATTACAAACATACTCTTTATACAAAGAGGATTCAAAATCACAAGAGCTTATCTGTCCCTCCTGAGGGGGCTGGATTCCAGGGTGGACGAGGCCTGGGTAGGGCAGCAGTGTATTCATCCATGGTAACAGAGAGAAGGGAGAATATGTGCCTAACTCTGGGGTAGGTTAACAGATTCAGCAGTTCAAAACCTGCGGAGGTTATCTTCTGATTGCTTCAGGTGTTTTCAAATGAAATAATAACAGGAAACAGCATGTGTTCGAGGGGATGTGGAGAAAGGGGAACCCTCTTACACTGTTGGTGGGAATGCAAGTTGCTGCAGCCACTTTGGAGAACAGTGTGGAGATTCCTCAAAAAATTAAAAATAGAACTTCCCTATGACCGTGCAATTGCACTCCTGGGTATTTACCCCAAAGATACAGATGTAGTGAAAAGAAGGGCCATCTGTACCCCAATGTTTATAGCAGCAATGGCCACGGTCACAAAACTGTGGAAAGAACCAAGATGCCCTTCAGTGGACGAATGGATAAGGAAGATGTGGTCCATATACACTATGGAGTATGATGCCTCCATCAGAAAGGATGAATACCCAACTTTTGTAGCAACATGGACGGGACTGGAAGAGATTATGCTGAGTGAAATAAGTCAAGCAGAGAGAGTCTATTACCATATGGTTTCACTTATTTCTGGAGCATAACAAATAGCATGGAGGACATGGGGAGTTAGAGAGGAGAAGGGAGTTGGGGGAAATTGGAAGGGGAGGTGAACCATGAGAGACTATGGACTCTGAAAAACAATCTAAGGGTTTTGAAGGGGCGGGGGGTAGGAGGTTGGGGGTACCAGGTGGTGGGTATTAGGGTGGGCACGGATTGCATGGAGCACTGGGTGTGGTGCAAAAATAATGAATACTATTATGCTGAAAATCAATAAAAAATAAATTTAAAAAAATAATAATAATTAGTAAATGAAGTTATGACTAATGAATAAAAAGTACTGAATTTTTCAGAGCTTTCTTAACAAATTAACTAAAATTTGCTTCAAATCTCCATGTGCTATTAGTATAGTCACTTAAGAATAGAGAATGACTGAGAAGCTGCCTATTTACCTTAAAAAAATATAACCCCAAAATATAGGACCAACAGGGAGTTAAAAACCATATGACCTGGAGAATATCTTTCCTCTCACGGGCCTTTCCAGTGGGCACTTCACAAGGGATGCTTGGCCTTCGCTGTTACTCATCTGTATAAAAATCATCAAGGGCTGCCTGGGTGGCTCAGTGGGTTAAGCCTCTGCCTTCAGCTCAGGTCATCTCAGGGTCCTGGGATAGAGTCCCTCATCGGGCTCTCTGCTAGGCAGGAAGCCTGCTTCATCCTCTCTCTCCCTCTGCCTGCCTCTCTGCCTACTTTTGATCTCTGTCAAATAAATAAAATCTTTAAAAAAATCATCAAGCTTCAGTTGAAGACTGAAAGGTAAGACATACAACTGTCATGAAGAAGGCCCATGACTGTGTTATCAGATGAGTAGTGCTCTAATGAGACAGAATTCCGGAAGGAGGACTCCAAAGAGTAAGTTATCACGACACCCGTAAAGAGGGGTCATCGCCACTGGGAAGAAGAAGGAAGGGGAGAAGTTGGGGTGTGCGAGGAGAAGGAGGAAGAGGAGAAAAAAGAAAGCACTCTGGGTCGCTGAGTGACTTGCAAGAAGCCAAGCCCACCTTTCACAGGGTAACAGCCACTCCGCACTGTTATTTGAGAGAACTCGGGCTTACTCTGTTTGAGCAGTTACAGGGCTGAGACTTGTTAGAGTGGTTCACACACGGTTAACACCACAGCAGCAAACGTTCAGTGAGTGATAACTGCGTACCAGGTGCTGTGTGAAAATCTAACTATACATTAGCTCATTCCCAGAACAAAAGTACACTTGGTACGATTCTGATGTCCATTTCACAGATGGACGTTAAAGAGCTGGGCTTGAGTTTAGAAACAGCTGAATAAGGCCAAGTACCTGGGATGCCATCGGACACCCTACCTAACCGCAGCCGGTCCTGCGGCTAACTACAGAGAGACTCAGAGAAGAAGAGCAAATAAGAACAGGGCTTTTTGGCATAGAAATTCTGAAGAGGACACAGAGCCTACAAAATAAGGTGCATAAAATGCTGGAGACAAACCCTGCCCACTTCCCACTCTGCCTGAAACCCAAGACGGTACTTAATGAGGCTCTCTACCCAGATGCTTAACACAAATAACCACAGGCCAATCAGAAATATTTGTGAACAAGTGTTTTTATTAAAATGTATTCACCTGATGAAATCTTCTCTGCCTGAAGAGAATGAGAACTGAGTGGAATATGCAATTGGGAACAATGAAAATGAAACTATTTTGAAAAATAATTACTTATGATAATTTAGTTTAACATAATATGCTCTATCAGCAAATATTTTCATAGTCATATTATTATTTATCCTTTCTGAAATGCTTGTCTCATTATAATAAGTATAAGAATGTCAGATATATGGACTGAATTTAAAGTTTAGCAGTTAGATGTGTCTGACCTTGAAAATTACAAGTTATAGTCTGTGGGGGTATATTTGAATTTTTATAAAAAATGAAGTATTTAAGACACCACCAAAGCCATACCTCTCACATACAATGTCACTATTCCAAAGAAAAATTTGAATAAGAGGTGTTTAATGAATATGACATTCTTAATACTTAATATTCATAGGTATAGTTACATATACAATAATTTATATTAAATTAAATAAATTTTTCTAGTCCCTTAACTGGATGACACTAATAGTAAGACATAAGATATTAAAGTGGGTGCCCGCAGAGAAAGATCGTATCAGAGGAGGTATTGAAAATATTAGCGGAATTCATTTTCATTTACAGGATACCTCTCAAATTTGTCTTCTCATTTATGTATAAAAAGGAACATTTTGTTGACTATGGAAATAAATTACTTTCTATTAAGTAATATTTCATTACCTAGGAAACACAATTTTCTGTATCAAATTTGCAGGTCTCATAATGTTCAAATATATAATGTAAATAAGAAGACAGCCAAAATAAGACATTCTAAAGCCTTAAAATAGTGTGAAAATAATCTCAAATAAGATGTAAAATTTAACAGGGTCAACTACAACGTCCTGACTGTCTCCTTCCTTCTTCCCAATTTGATCTAAAGTTTGGAAACATCACATACCCTGTCGTACAGCCTGGATAAGCTTGTCTGTCCTGGCCTCCTGTCATTTTATCAAGAATGAACTGAGGAGCAATATGGAGCCAACCAGGAGCTAAACTAAAGGTTAGAGTCACCAATTTGATTAGTTGTGGTAACAACTGAATCTGAAATGCCATTGTGACTTTAGGGCTTTTCTTAGTCATTTTTGTTACAACATACTTTGGCTACTGCATGCCTCCAAGTATGACAAGAGTATGCAGAGAGACCAGAGGGACACAGAGTCACTGGACTCAGATTAGCCGAGAAGTAGTCATCAGAGAATAAATGCACCAAAACTCATCGTTCCAATGACCCACCGTTCCCCCATCACTGCCTGTTTAGGTTCAGGTCCTCAGGGCAGGTTTCTATATTTTCAATGGATGTTACCCAGTTTAAGAAATTATTTAAGGAAAATTAAAAAAAAAAAACAACAACAGGAAATTAAATTTGATAGCAGTCACTGAGCAAAATTTACAAGATTTTGCAAGATAACATTTAAATTAAAATTTTTGAGATAACATTTAAAAATTAGAGCAGTTCTAAGCTAAACTACTGGAAGCAGGGAGTTATTTAATATAAATGGAAATAATTTAAAAAATACTCCATCTCCAGAGGATTAGGCTAAGTCAAGGATATATTTTATAATCTCTTATAGAATGGTAAATATATTTATATCTATGGAATTAGTATTCGGGAACAAAGAAAAATAAAAAGTGATTAATAAAGAAATAGAAAGAAATA
The DNA here is from genome assembly GCF_022355385.1 of Mustela nigripes. Classification (NCBI taxonomy): domain Eukaryota; kingdom Metazoa; phylum Chordata; class Mammalia; order Carnivora; family Mustelidae; genus Mustela; species Mustela nigripes. The sequence continues at coordinate 85,113,950 of NC_081564.1, read as the reverse complement.
TACCAATATATAAAATATATGAAACATAGAGTAAGAAACAATATAAAACTAATAATAATATGGTAATGTAGTACTAATTATGACCCGTATGATTACCAGAATCATTTAAAAAATAGAGTTCACATACTTCTCAAGAATATATGTAACTTTCTTCACAACTGGCCACATGTTGGTTTGTAAAGCAAGCCTCAATCAATTAAAAAGGATTGCCGTCATTCGGGGTATGCTCTCTGACATTACTGGGAAGAGAACAGTCCATTATAAAGAGTGGGACATCTCAAAGCACTTAGAAACAAAACAAGTTATTTCTAAATGAACAATAGAACAAAATAAAAAAGGAGTCACAAATAAAACTAGAAAATATTTTTTTAACCTGAATCTTCATAAAAATACATTAAAACCTATCACATGCAGGTAAAGAGTTGCTTACGGGGAAATTTAGAACCTTAATGTCAAAAAGTTTAAAAGCAATGATCTAAAATTTCATTTTAAGAAACTCAAAGAATAGGAGAGCAGCATCTAGGCAGCAAAGCAAAATAATAGCTGAAATCAATAAAGTCCACATCATAAAATAGAAAAAAATCAAGAGTAGTTTTTGTAAATATTAATTAACTTGATAAACCCAACTAATGCTGTTCAAATATAAAATAGAAAGAAACCAAAGGCACTCAGCTAGCTCCACTGGAAAAACAGGAGACCCTGAATACAGAAAAAACAAAAAACAAACAAACAAAAAAAACCCAAGCATCAGGAATCATTTCATATACGAAGCAAACATTATGACCAACTTTGAATTACCAAGTTTGAAAGTGAAAATAAGATGAATACTCTGAAAAACATAATTTATAACTTGACAAAAGAATAAATAGAATTCAAAATAATTTAATACCTATTACTGAGATAAAATTGGTTGCTAAAATCTTTCTTATGGTGACAAGTTCATGCTCAAGCAATTTCATCAGTAGTTTTACTAATTTTTTAAAGCAATCCAGTATCACTCAAATATTTGAAGAGGATAGGAGATGAGGGGGACATTTCTGGACCCATTTTGTTTCACAAGACACAAAATTAGAATTCTGACTCTAACATCAAATCCTGACAAGGGCTCTGCAACAGAAACAAAGGGCCAATCCCTCCTTGTTATAAATTAAAACATAAAATCATGACCAAAACATTAGCAAATCAAATCCAGTGATCTAGAAACTCAAAAATCCATCGTGAGAAACTTAAGTCTATTACTGGAATAGAAAAATGTTTTCATATTTGAAAATCAATTGATAAGTTCACCACATTAATAGAAAAAAAGAAAAATAATAATATTGCGTTCTTACCTCAGTGGAAGCACTGGTGTTAGTATTCATTGTAGGGAACTCCTTTAATAAAAAGTTCTCTGAAAAAGAAAGACAAAAAATTAATTCAAGATACATAATAAAGGATTATTTACATTATTTTCCCTTGGGGGAGGGGGAAACCAATGCATCCCATCGCTGTTTCTATTTTTTTTTTAAGATTTATTTATTTATTTGACAGACAGAGAACACAAGTAGGCAGAGAGGCAGGCAGAGAGAGAGGAGGAAGCAGGCTCCCTGCTGAGCAGAGAGCCCAACGCAGGGCTCGATCCCAGGACCCTGAGATCATGACCAGAGGTGAAAGCAGAGGCTTAACCCACTGAGCCACCCAGGGCCCCCACTCCATTGCTATTTTTATTTAGCATTATATTGGATATCTTGGCCAGTGAAATAAGGTTAAAAAAGTAATAGAAGAAAACACAGGAAGGAAAAATCATAATATATTTATTTTTGTGAGGTTATCATTGACTACAGAGAAAAATCCAAACAAATTATATAACAAAATAACAATAATTAGTGGACTAAAAATGTCCTGATACATCATATCTAAATTATAATTGAGTTGTCCAAAGTTAAAGACAGAGAATTATTATGAAATCTCTTGGCAACCACAACAACACCAAAAAGAACTATAGATTTTTTTCCTAAAGATAAAGCTAAGGATATTATTACAAAAAAAAAAAATCAAATTTGCTATGGAGTGAAAGTTTGTGTCCCCAAAATTTTGTGTTGAAACCTGACATTCAGTGTGATAACATTAGGAAGGAAGGTCTCCAGGAAGTACTTAGGTTATGAGGTTGGAGACTTCATGAATGGGATTAGTGTTCTTACAAAAGCCCCCACAGAGTTCCCCTAGCCCTTACATCCTCACCAGACACTGGATCTGGCAGCACTTAGACAAGCCAGCCTTGAGAACTGTGAAAAATAAATGTTTGTTGTTGATCAGACATCCAGTTTATGGTATTTTTATTATAACAGTCTGAATACACTAAGATAGAATTTTTTTTAAGACTTTATGTATTTGACAGAAAGAGCACAAGCAGGGGGAGTTGTTGATTGAGAGGGAGAAGCAGGCTCTCCATTCAGCAGAGAGCTCTAGACGGGGCTTGATCCCAAGACCCTAGGACCCCAGGACCGCAATCTGAGCTGAAGGTAGACGCTTAACTGACTGAGCCGGGAGAGCAGCAGGGAGAGGGAGAGGCAGACTCCCCGCTGAGGAAGGAGCCCAGTGCAGGACTAGATCCCCAGGACCAAGGGATCATGACTTGAGCTGAAGGCAGACACTTAATCAACTGAGTCACCCAAGCGTCCTTCAAGCATACATTATGAAATAGTCACTTTGCTGTATATTAGCTCTCCAGAACTTCTACATCTAATACCTGAAAGTCTGTACCTTTGCTAAATTCTCCCCATTTCCACCACACCCCAAACTCTTATAACCACTACATAAGGTGGGAACATACAGTATTTGTCTTTCTGTGTCTGGCTTCTTTCAATTAGCATAATATCCTCCAGATCATTCATAAATGACAAGATTTCCTTCTCTTACTAGGCATGGTAACATCTGTGCTGGGTTCTATCTATTTTCTCTTAGCTTCACATTCTCCTTCTATATTCTATTCTCTGTAGCATCAGGGTTGTAAGCCTACCAAAAAACAAAACCAAACACACAAGCCATGAAAACAAACACAAACAATAACCAGACTCTTTCCCCACACTCTTACGAGTGAGTTGCCTCTCACACGTCTTATCAATGGAGGTCAGACCAAAGGACAGAGTCAGGAAAGGAAACATCATTTCTTTTTCTGATCCTGATGATTCCTGTGTTAATACCAGAAGCACTGAGGGACTTGATGGGGACTCCAGGGGTCTGGGCTCTCAGCAGGAGAGTGGACCCCCATTTTTCTGATCACTGGTGATGCTCTTCTAATAGCAGCTGTGCTGGAAACTGGGACCTCCAGCAGCTCAATGATCCCCATAGGCTGAGTTTCCATCCAAGCTGTAAAAGCTTCAGAATCTTTGATAACAACTCTCTCCTCTTTCCAACCCAGCTGCAACCAAGCCCTATGTGAAAACTCCCAGGATTAGAAATACCTAAAGTAGTTTTTATTTTCCAGATAGGACTCCAACCGATACAAGAATGCTACAGCCGAGTGATGTGAATTCCAACCAGAAATTTTACAGCAGGGAATCAAATGCTGGATTAAATAAGAACATGGATATTTCACATGTGATATGAATTCATTAAATACTATTTCCATTAGTAATGGTCATTATCCTTGTCATCCTAGTTAAAGAAACTAGCTTAAAATGTCCACTTTTTAATTCCTATAAATTTTGTTACTTTTGTCTATTATCATTTTTTATCAAGAACTAAGATTGGAATGTTTACTCTTTTCAAATAATGTATTCCTAAATAAACATTATTTCCTGAAAACTGTCACAGATCCTAGACAATGTAGTTTCATAGATTTCCAGATGTTGGGGTTTTCTAGGGATTAAAGGGCTTTGATCTGAATCCTGAAATTTTCCTCAATAGAGGTGAGAAACAGAGACTACCTGTTCCCAAACATGCCTATGTAGAACAATTTAGTCAGTACTCTGTAGTTAAAAACTAATATATCCATTCATTACCTGCTTTCTTCCAAAAAACATCAAGGGAAGGAACAGGATATATTGGTCTATATGCATCTAAAATAAATGTTAATTTTTTAAATAAATGTTTAAATTTCTGGAATTCCCCTAAAATAATTAGTTCAAATTGACTATGTTCATATTGTTTAGATATATAAATAGATAGATATCCACCTATAAATTATGAGGTGAATAAATAGATACTCATCTCACTCTGAAATAGTTTAAGTGATTAAAAATCAAGATATCTAGTTTCCCAGGACAACAAAAATAGTCAATAATTAGTAGGTTGAGAAACTCAGATGAGAAGATTATTATCTGTAAAAAGAGTAATTAAATGAAAAATTCGACATACTTCTTACAGGATTTCAAAGTTGGGCTTTTATTCTGTCTCACAGACAATATTTTGAAAATGTCTCTGAGGTCAGAAAGTGTTTGCTTTGTAACATAAATTCAGGGAAATGCTAAAATCTAGCCCAACTTTACAGAAAATATTCCTTGCAAATTTCATAATGGGTATTCTTCAGGGACCAGGCTCAAGACATATTTGATACAAGAGTGTTGTCAATGCTAGATATTAATGGGAATATTTAGGTGTGCAAAGGAAGAAAAGCTAAAACCAGTGTTCCAGATGGTGGCATATTATGAATGCTTGTTTCCGTTAAAATACACCTGACTGCGAGGCTAGAAAGCTAATAAAAATGGCCGTATGAACCTTCATAAACCAAAACATATTTATTTCTCTTACAACTTTTTTCCCCCCCAGGGCAGGAATACCATAAATGAAACCCATTAAAACCTGGAACATGTTAATACTAGACCAGATACAGTAAGAACATTATACATAACAAGTGAGAAAGTTCTTCCACTGATTTAAATGTCTCATATGCTTATACAAACATTTTATTACTGAGAATTACCAAATGTGGACATTTATTACTGCAGATGTAACAAATGGACTAGAAAATACATTTATGGACAACTTGCTTAGTCCTGAAACCTAAGACACTTTGGGTCTAAAAAAAAAAAAAAAAAAAAAAGCCAACTGCTAATGCAATTGTATCCTTGAAGGCAGAAAGTAGAGTTTATGGAGGGTGAAATAAGAGATACTAAATGATGCAACTCAACTGCTTTTACTACCTAAATGAAATGCAAAAGAGCTTGATGAGGAACTCAAGAGTGAAAAAAGGTGCCTAGGCTATAAGAGGTTTTCAGGAATTCAAGGCAATGATCTCAATAATGTTTATACAAATAGGTTATGACATTTCATAAATCAAAATAAATTGATTCACTTCATTTTAGTCAAGTGGAAATAAGCATTTAAAATAAGAAGATCATCGGCTGTATATATTTGGCACCTGTAAAATCAGTGTATGGCCTAGCTTGTTCATAGAATTTCCTTGGACAGCTAAAGAAACTATCTGACCGTATTTCTAAAACATGAGTATTTCTTTAAAGAAGTATAATGCACATTCAAAGTACTATTAAATATATAAAATCTTATGTTACACAATATAAAACAGTTTTATTTAATTGGGTAAAACAATTTTTTTCCAGGTCTTCCTTTGCTTTGCAGTTTTAAGACTTACTTGCTAGAATCAGGATGTACCAAATTTTTGAGCTGATTTATCAACAAAGAAGTACAGTTCTCCATAAATATATTTTCATTATCAAGGTAGGACTTCTCCCATGTAACTGTATCCTTCACAATATAAATGACATGGACCTCAATCTCCATACCTACATTTCTGTCTTTAGTTATAGAAGCAGAGCTTGTTTTCCTACATGTATCCTATCAACTATAATTGATTTTGGTACTAATCTCCTTTGATCAGAATATTAATTATAACACATAAAATGATAGTGAAGGTTTTTGAGCATGGAAATAAAGTAAATTAATCTATGAGTTATATAGTATAAAAAGGAAAATACTTATATTCTCAGCCAGTTTTTTTCATAGAATACACACACACACACACACACACACACACAAATGGGTTGGACTTCAGAAGTGAACCTTCCTTACAATGTAATTTCATTTTATGCAGTTTCAATGATCTTCCAAATGAGATTTCTTTACAACAAACAGTTCCTTCTTGGAGAAATGAAGGGTTATTGTTTAATGAGTACAGAGTCTGGGTTTGGAAACTTGAAAATTTCTTGAGATGGACTCTGATGTTGGTCACATAGCAATGTGGATGCACTTATTGTCACTGGACTGTACACTTAAAGCCAAAATGGCAAATTTTATGTATATTTTATCACAATTAAAAAATAGAGGAAGCAAATATTTTTATTAAAACAGAGTGTGTAGCTTTGGGGACTATTTCGCTTTGCTCCTCACATCACTCTTATGACAATTAAAGATTCTTCTTGTTTACTTTTTCCCCTTGGTTGTGAAAAGAGTCATTAGTAAAAGAGCTATTATCATTAATTTAAGAGCTGTGAGGGTCAAGTCCAAGCATTCGCATTCAGAGACATCCTGAAAAAGCCACAACACCTGTGCAAAATCATGCTGGACAACGTCATCTGCAGGACGGCCAACTCGGCCACAAATGGGGTGCAAGGGTTTTTTCTCATTAGCAGAACGATGTTTGACACTACAGATAATGTATACAAAATAAAATAGAGGTGTCCTGAAGCAAAACCTGTCATTGTTTTCATATTCATGTCACATGTCATATGCTTTCATATTCATTCAGTCATACAGAATTTCCTGGGAAACACTATTAGATGGGAAACAAGATAAAATAAGACGCAATCATAAAGCTCATCATTTCCTGGGTGAATATTCTTCTCATATAAGTAGCTTCTTTAACACAGGGTTTCCCTCACTGCACACTAACCCTATAGAGAACCCTCGTGTATTATTCTCAGTTCGTGAAATGGGGATAATAGTTGGATTTGCCCCAGAGGTCCTGGTGAGGATTAAGTGAGATAATCCACATAAATGGTGTCTCACTGTCTGGCTCAAATTTACAGACAACAAACATCAGCTTTTATTTTCATTATTAGCAGTATTACTTAATACAGGAGAAAATATCCAGCAGTTTCCGGGTGGGGGGGGTGCGGACAGAATCACAAACTTAAATATTTTTTGCTGAACTCCAATACAGGAAATATCTGGCAGAGAATTTTGACATGGACAGTCTCATTTTAGGTAAAAACAAACAACAACAACAACAACAACAAAAACCTCTCTTAAAAGTATGAATAGTTCAAGAGAGCACACTCAAGCCATTATAAGAATAAGATTAAAAAGAAGGTAAATTATTTCAGAATATATTTGTGAATAAGATAGGAATATATGGGATAAATGGTAATTTGATTAGTGAATGTGTACCTAATTATGCAGCTATACCCAAAGGATAATGATTAATGAATTAATATCAACTAGAGGAAATTTGCTAATGACCTGAGTCAATAGTCCATCTTGCATGTTTTATTAATCCTGCTGTTTAGCATATCCTATGGGGTTTATCAACTGAATAAACCATGGCTATCATATGATTTAATTATATACAAGAGAACCATAATGAGGATCTGAAAACAAATGATAACTTCCAATGATGACACAAATCTGTCAAGATGAAGTTATGTGGATACAAATGTAAATTGCTCAAGTTGTATCCAAATATCCCAGAGCAGAAGGTCAAGGATCCTCAAGGGAGGAAAAGATTTACTCTCTGACAAGTTATGTATTCCCTATGGCTGTGATTAGAATCAATGACACTATTCTTCTTGTGATATTTTGAGAAATAAAGGAGATATTGCCTATAAAACACTTGGTGAGGGGTGCGGGGGTGGCTCAGTTGGTTAAGCATCTGACTCTTGGTTTCAGCTCAGGTCATGATCTCAGGGGTGTGAGACTGAGCCCTGCATGGGGTTCCACATTCAGCATGGAGTCTGCTTGAGATTCTCTGTCCCTTTCCCTTTGCTCCCTCCTGCTCCATCTCTCTCTCTCATACTCTCTAAAATAAATACATAAATTAAAAAAAATAAAATATAAAATGCTTGCAAGTTCCCAGGCAATAGGAAATATTAAATGATTGTTAAATCTTTTAAACAGCAGAATGTGATGGAGAAAAAAGTAAAGTTCTTAGTTCTTTACAGTTTCAATATAAGCCAGCAATATAAAGGAGCTACAAAAAATAAAATTTCTTCTTTTAACTGCATAAGATAGAATGAGTAAGGTGATAGACACCATTCCTTCGGTACCCTACAACCCATTATGAAGTGCCATGTTTTGAGGAGGAAAATGAAAAGTTGCCACATATTTGAAAAAAGTATAGTCAAAATGGTTCTAGGTTTGTACCCCATGAAGTAAAGTAAAAGTTGAAGGAAGCACAGAACAAAATTTAGAGAAGATAGTATTTCAAAATAAAAATATGATTTTTAAAAATACTTATCTACAAAAGTTTCTCTTTGCACACTGGTTTCTTGTGTTTCTCTCTAAACAAGTTAAATATAGACAGTATGTATGATCAAATTATACTTTAAAACAAAAAACTTTTTCATCAGATACCAGTTATCTCCCTGAGGTTTTGAGATTCTGGGTGTACCCTATGATGATTTATACTATGCTAATAATGCAAACTATTGGGAGATACAGAGTCCTCTGAGATAGAATGGAATCTATGAAATTTCTCCAAACCATGAAAGAAAAAAAACAGCCTAGTACATATCAGGCTGGTATGCTTAGTCCCTGTAAAATTCTGTAGCACTCAAAGAATCCAGTTTAAGAATATTTGACCTAGGTAATCTTCACTGTTTTATTAATTCTGATTTTTAATAATTTCCAACATGATCAAGATATCATGAGATGGCAAATGCCATTTAAAGTGTTTTGATTTAGAATTTTATTTTATTGCTTATTTTTCTATGGGATAAATCTAAGATCACAATAAATAGTATGATTTTAAATGACATAATGTATTACTATAGTAACAATAATTTTCTCAAAATTCCACATCTCATGAAAAATATTTTAAAAATATATCCAAGGTTACAGAACCTTTAATTCTCAAACAATCTCCCTGAGAAAAAATGGTTTGAAAAGTTAAAAAAATAATTTGAGACAAATTGATATTAGAGCCAGGGATTAATGGTACTTTCTAAGCTACTAGAAAGGTAAAAAGAATTCTCAGGCAACACCTGTTCAATGGAGCTGTATCTCCAAATCAGATATTTCTAATAAAATCAGTTAAAAATTAAACACATTTTAATATTTATAAATTATTCTGCAAAGTTATTTATGTATTTATGTATGTGTGAAAGTATGTATTTATTTTTAATGTTTCAAGTTTTTATTTAAATTCCAGTTAGTTAACATAGAGTGTGATATTAGTGTGAGGAGGAGAATTTTGTGATTCATCACTCACATACAACACCCTGTGCTCATCACAAGTGCCCTCCTTAATGCCCATCACCCATTTAGCCCATTCTTTCCTCTGCTTCCCCTCCAGCAACCCTCAGTTTTCCCTCTGTGACATAGCTCACTTGTTTTAGTGATACAAACCTTATAAACAGACACAATTACCATTTGTAGTGTATATATCTTTTGTGTGTGTGTGAACGCACATACATCTGTAACTTCTGTGTAAAAGAAAAAAAATTAAAAATGTTTCTCCTGTTTTCAGATCCCTATAACCATGCAAAGAACATTTAGACATAAATTTTCTCCATGACAGTAGTTACTTTTTTCTGGTCACTCAATTTTTTAAATTATATATCTGATACCTTGCATGATCTCATCTCAAAATTCAAAGCTATATTTTCTACTCAAGCACAAGGAATTTGGCAACTCAGCCTGAGTGCTTCTATTACCAGTACTAATTATTTATACTCTGACTAATAATGATGGTGTACTAGAGCAAGCTGGGATCTTTCTATCTAATATAAAGCCTTTGATTCAGGAAAAAACAAAAGAATATAATTACATGGTCCATATTCCAATAAAGCTGGATATTTTTAAACATAAGCAGAAATTAGCTTAAATAATGATATGTCAGGATATATAGCTTTTTAAAATTTTTTTTTTGTCCTTTGCTTCAAATTTCTTGGTCAGAATGTGACATAATTTCTCTTAAACACAAAGGGCAGACAGACCACTTGTTGAAATTTTCTCTTTCAACATATCTTCAGGTCCTTTGATATAAATTTAAATCATCACAGAAGCTATATTAAAAGATGATTTTTTAAACTACAACTTTCCAGGCTTTTATAAGGATAAAATCATTACTTCAGTCTACATTGCAAGTGCTTATTTAGTCAATAATTGAATGGTTATATGTTGATTTACTATACATAATGGGCACTCTTTCCAAAAACAAACAAACAAAAATTTGTTCATTTGTATTCTTGAGAGAGAGATAAAGAGAGCAGAGGGAGGAGCAAAGAGAGGGAAACAAGCAGACTCCCGCCAAGCACAAAACCCCACAGACTTAAGGCCTGATGACTATGGACACCAAGATTCTCAACAAGATCCTAGCTAACAGGGGTGCCTGGGTGGCTCAGTGGGTTAAGCCGCTGCCTTCGGCTCAGGTCATGATCTCAGGGTCCTGGGATCGAGTCCCGCATCGGGCTCTCTGCTCAGCAGGGAGCCTGCTTCCTCCTCTCTCTCTGCCTGGCTCTCTGCCTACTTGTGATCTCTCTCTGTCAAATAAATAAATAAAAATCTTAAAAAAAAAAAAAAGATCCTAGCTAACAGGACCCAACAGTACATTAAAAAGATTATCCACCACGACCAGGTAGGATTTATTCTTGGGAAGCAAGTGTGTTTCAACTTTTGCAAATCAATCAATGTGATAGAACAAATCAATAAGAGAAGAGAGAAGAACCACAAGGTCCTCCCAACTGATGCAGAAAAAACATTTGGCAAGATACCACATTCATTCCTGATTAAAATGATTCAAAGTATAGGGATAAAGGGAACATTCCTCAACTTCATAAAATCCATCTATGAAAAACCCATAGCAAATATCATCCTCAATGGGGAAAAGCTGAAGCCTTCTCCTTGAGATCAGAAATAGGACAAGGATGCCCACTCTCACCACTCTTGCTCAACATAGTACTTGAAGTCCCAGCAACAGCAATCAGACAACAAAGAGAAATAAAAGGTATTTAAACTGGCAATGAAGAAGTCAAACTCTCTCTCTCTTCACAGATGACATGACACTTTTCATGGAAAACCCAAAAGACTCCACCTCCAAACTACTAGAACTCATACACCAATCCAGTAATGTCACAGGATACAATGTACAGAAATCAGTTGTTTTCTTTACACTAACAATGAAAAAAAAAGGCAATTAGAGAATTGATTCCATTTAATATAGAACCAAGACCATAAGAAACCCAGGCATAAACCTAACCAAAGAGTTAAAGGATCTGTATTCAGGTAACTACAGAACACTCATGAAACAAACTGAAGAAGAGGGACACCTGGGTGGCTCAGTTGGTTAAGCAGCTGCCTTCATCTCAGGTCATGATCCCAGCATCCTGGGATCGAGTCCCACTTCGGGCTCCTTGCTCGGCGGGGAGCCTGCTTCTCCTTCTGCCTCTGCTGCCACTCAGCCTGCCTGTGCTCGCTCTCTCTCTCTCTCTCTGGCAAATAAATAAATAAAATCTTAAAAAAAAAAAAAAGAAATTGAAGAAGACACAAAAATATGGAAGACCAATCCATACTCATGGATTGGAAGAATAAACATTGTTAAAATGTCTATACTGCCTAGAGCAATCTTTCATTGAAAGCAAACTTTCAATGCCCTCCTGATCAAAATTCCACCAGTATTTTTCAAAGAGCTGGAACAAACAATCCTAAAATTTGTATGGAACTAGAAGAGACCCTGATTGCTAAGGAAATGTTGAAAAAGAAAAACAAAACTGGGGGCAGTAAGTTGCCTGATTTCAAGCTTTACTACAAATCTGTGATCACCAAGACAGCATGGTACTGGCACAAAAACAGACACATAGACAGAACAGATAGAGAGCCCAGATATGGACCCTCAACTCTATAGTCAAATAACCTTCGACAAAGCAGGAAAAAATATACAGTGGGAAAAAGATAGTCTCTTCAATAATGGTGCTGGGAAAACTGGACAGCTATATGTAGAAGAATGAAACTCGACCATTCTCTTACACCATACACAAAGATAAACTCAAAATGGATAAAAGACCTCAACATAAAGCAGGAATCTATCAAAATCCTAGAGGAGAACATAGGCAGTAACCTCTTCAACATCGGCCACAGCAACTTCTTTCAAGATATGTCTCCAAAGGCAAAGGAAACAAAAGCAAAAATGAACTTTTGGAACCTCATCAAGATCAATAGCTTCTGTACAGCAAAGGAAACCAGTCAACAAAACAAAGTGGCAACCCACAGAATGGAAGAAGATATTTGCAAATGACACTACAGACAAAGGGCTGATATCCAAAATCTATAAAGAACTCCTCAAACTCAACACCCAAAAACAATCATATCAAAAAATGGGCAGAAGACATGAACAGACACTTCTCCAAAGAAGACATACAAATGGCTAACAGACACATGAAAAAATGTTCCTCATCATTAGCCATCAGGGAGATTCAAATCAAAACCACAAGATGGGATCAGGAGGGAGACAAACCATAAGAGACTCAATCTCACAGAACAAACTGAGGGTTGCTGGGAAAAGGGGGGTCGGGAGAGGGTGGTGGGGTTATGGACATTGCGGGGGGGGGGTATGCTGTGGTGAGTGCCATGAAGTGTGTAAACCTGGCAATTCATAGACCTGTACTCCTGGGGCTAAAAATACATTATATGTTTATGAAAAAATTAAAAAATTAAATAAAAAAAAACCACATTGAGATACAACCTTACACCAGTTAGAATGGCCAAAATTAACAAGAGAGTAAAAAACAAGTTTGGAGATGATGTGGAGAAAGGGGAGGCCTCTTACACTGTTGGTGGGAATGCAAGTTGGTGCAGTCAATTTGGAAAACAGTGTGGAGAATCCTTAAGAAATTAAAAATAGAGCTTCCCTATGACTCTGCAATTGCACTACTGGGTGGGTACAAGATTCGGGGTAAGTGAGATGTAGCACGTAGATCTAGGAGGTGGATGAATGGTGCTCTATCAAACATGCTGAGGAGCTTCCGTCCTGTGGAATGAGCTGAAGCTTACAATAGTGTACTGGTGAGTGGGGCATGATGGGAGCTACAGTTGCACAGGGTATTAGGCTCAGACCATTCACAGATTTGAGAGAATACTGATGTCGGTTCTCATTTTTCTTAATCTAGTAACTCGAAACTTCCTGAGCAAAGCACTCTGACATTTAACCATAACCTCTCCTCCTTGCAAAACTCATCAGAGAATTATGGTAAATAACAAAGCTTATACACCCTCTTTAAAGTTCACATATGTGCTACCAGTGCCCCACACTAAAACACCTGATTGATTTACAAGGAAAAAATTGGACGAACTAACCTTGTTACTGGAAATTATGAAGTTTTATTTCAGCTAGAATGTCTTGTCATAGCTATGAAGAATATCAATTCCTTAAGGGGAATGAAGATTAAAATCTTCCTCCCTTGAGTTCTTTGAGATAAATGAGGCCAGAGAAAAGTAAATTGTGTAAGAACTTGAGAGGACTTTTTTCCTTAGGTCTACTTGGTTTGCCTCTTACAGCTTGGTTGAAGAAATAGTTGTACATACATCACTTTCAAATATAAAAGTAAATCAAGGGGTGCCTGAGTGGATTAATCAGTAAGCGTCTGCCTTCAGCTCAGGTCTTGGTCCCAGAGTCCCAGGATTAAGCCCCAAGTCCAGCTCCCTGGCTCAGCAGGGAGTCTGCTTCTCTCTTTGCCCCTCACCCCACTCACATTCTCTTTCATTGTCTCTCTCTGTCTCTCTCTCTCTCAAATTAAAAAAAAAAAAAAAATCCATACTGTAATGAGCAAAACGGTACAGAGGTATGTAGGTCATATACATCTCCTATATGTTGGATAAATTATGTAAGCATGAGTCTTTCTCAACTTTTAATTTTGTGTGAGTTTGTTTCTTTATAATCATACAATACGTCTTTTTCTTCAAGTTCTCCATTGATAAACCTTTCCTTTTTTCTTCTTTTCATAAATCTTTTCTCTTTTTTTCTTCCTTTTATTTTCCCCCTCCTGCTTCTCCTTTACTTCTCCTCCTCTTTTTTGGCTCAATTAAGTTTTTTTCACTTGTCTGTGTAGTTTCCTTTGGTTTGTTTCTTTGATGTTTGTTCTCAGCTGCTCCAAACAGTACTAAAATAAATTTCCTTACACAAATACACTTATATATGGGGGCTGTTACTTTTGTATAAGGGCGTCATGAAACTTTCATCACAAGATGAACATTTTTTTTAATAAGATGAACCTTAAATTTTACAAGAATTGCAATGTAATTTTCTCAAACAGCAGTAGTGATTTACACTTCCTTTAGAAATAATGTGAGAAGGAATGGATGCTCTAGAAATCTTCTTTTCCTTATTGATCAATTTGACATATTCTGATTGTATTTTGCTGAATTACTAAAGCACACAAACACTCTAATTACCTAACCAGGCATTTAAAATTACTGAACAGTGATTTGCCAACTCAGGAACTTTGTTCATCTCACTTTATGGTTTATCTCCCCTTCATCCCCCAGTTAGCTACTATCTTTATATTATAAATATTAGCTTAAAAATACTAGGAAGTATTTTTCCCCTAAATAAGTTTGGAGAAATTTTAGCCCTTGTTTATGATGCCTTGAATATATATGCTAAAACTGTCAGTCTTTAACTCCCTGGCTGCTAGGATCCTATCCTTATGAATATATCTTTAAAAATACTTTTGTTTTTTTGTTTCGGTTGCTTTTTCTTTTTAAAACTCTCACTCTCTTGCTTTCTCTCACAATTTGTCCCACCCACACTCCTTCTCCACTCAATGAACTGATCATTATTCACTTTTTAAAAAGAAGATTTTATTTCTTTGAGAGAGACGGAGAGGAGAGGGGCAGAATGGGAGGGAGAAAGGGAGAGAATCCCACACAGACTCTCCGCTGAGCATGGAGCCCCAGGTGGGGCTCGATCTCAGGATCTCACAAACCTGAGAGCATGATCTGAGCTGAAACCAAGAGTCAGATGAGTAACCGAATGAGCCACACAGGCACCCCATTACTTACTACTCCTAAGTAAAAAACTCAAGAACTCCTTTTGTTGACACATCTCTTTCTCTACCCAGTATATCACCAGCTAACTCTAGTCTGACCACCTCCATGCTCTCTGCTTAATTGTTACCTCCCCCATGTAACCTTCCCATACCATCCAGCACCACCAGACCTGCCTTCTCATTCCCACTCCTGACAACAGCCTCCTCATAATCACTTCCAAATGCCCGGTTTATATCTTTCCTTTTAATGTCACAATGTAAGGTGAATATAGATAACTTATATGTTTAATGCAACTTTTAATTCCTTTAATTGAAAATAATATTTAGCCATAATCAGTACTCATTAAATATTGATTAATGATGGATTCCCTAGGATTTTCTGCATATGAGATCATGAATCTATTGTGTGTGTGTGTGTGTGTGTGTGTGTGTGTGTGTACGCATGTGTAAAGAAATGGCATGGTTTAAGAGAATAGTAATTTGAGTTTTTAAAAATTCTTCCTTCTGGGCATCTGGGTGGCTCAGTTGGTTGAGCAACTGCCTTCGGCTCAGGTCATGATCCCGGACTTCCAAGATCGAGTCCCGCATCAGGGTCCCAGCTCCCAGGGGAGTCTGCTTCTCCCTCTGACTTTCCCCTCTCTCATGTTCTCTCTCACTCATTCTCTGTCAAATAAATAAATAAAATCTTAAAAAAAAAGTCTTCCTTCTGTGAATTTTAAATCTGTGCAACTATCTTTCTTTAAGACATTTTTTATCCACTCTTAATACAGTGCTGACCTGAGTCTTAGTTCCCCCTAAATTATCATTATATGCATATTGGACCTCATCTTTCTGATCACCACATATACAAGTTGAATTATATACATTTAATTCATATATAATCTAACATGTAAATTATATATGCTAAATATATTAAAGATAATAATTTTATTTCTTAATCTGATACTATACTTAATCTATTTCATTGATGATAATATGAGCTCCACCATCCAAAATATTAATTATCTCTTTAGCTACATCTAATCTATGTTGAAGTCTTGCCTAGAGATTTCTTCTATTCAAATACTACTGACAGAGATGGATCAGCCTTCAGAAATTCTCCCCTAACCATTTCAGGTTTATGCTTCCTCATGTGGTCCAAAGACACAGCTATCCTGTTTTTGGTTATGGCAATACTATTTTACTTTGGTTTTTATCCTTTTCCTGTTACTTTGATAGTGAATAGTTTATTACTTAATGATTAGGTCAGAGAGGGATCCTGATAGTATAAACTCACAACAACATCTTACCAGAAATTTAGAGGGAGCCTTTGATACAATATATGTTATGAGTTGAACTGTGACCCAAAAATATGTTGAAGTTCTATCCCCCAGTATTTGTGAGTGGGACCTTGTTTGAATTTAGGGTTTTTGCAGATAGTCAAGTTAAGCTGAATCATTAGGGTGGGCCCTAATCCAAAATGACTATATCCTTATAAAAAGGGGGAAATTTGAACACAGAGAAAGATATGCACATAAAAATATTGATGTGGGTTCATATTAATATCACTAAGTCACTAGGTACCATGAGTCATTTTATGATTATAATATTTAATGGACTGTCAAAATGTTTTCTATAAAACTTGCATATGTTTAAATATATATACCATATTAATGGAATTTACATAAAAAAATAAAATTGTATTTACAATAGTGAGGTTTAAGTGGCAAATCATTCAAGAAATTATAAATACTGCCTTGGGAATACTTTCTGCTTTCTGGAAGATACGTTTGAGATGATAGGTTAGCAGTTGTCCTTGATGTGCCATCTTCTTCCTCACCTCAATCCTCATTACAGGCTAAAAGAAAAGAAAACCAGAGAAACAGGAAAAGAAAAATAGTTGTGATGACATCTGAGAACTCTATCATTTCTTGTCCCAAGCTACTTTCTTTAGTCTTCCAGGTTTTTTATCTAAAGCAGAAAATAGACACAAAATCTATCTTAATTCCACATCTCTCTCCTGAAACTGAGTGACACAGCATCAACCACCTTATAAATCTTGAGCCTCTGTCTTAATTCCTTTCCTGTTGTCCCACTCCTTTTTTTTCTGACATTACAAGTAAACAAAAGTGAAATATCTTTAAAAAACATCTTCCAGAGAAAAATAAAAGGCATTTACCTTGGTTATTATAAGTAAATTACTCTCCTGAATCATAATGTAGAAATATAGGACAGATTTTTATTCCTTTTTATTATTGGTGCTGAATTATTCAGTGGTACCCATTAGCAATATGATAACATGGCAATTCTATATTTAGACTTTCTTGTAGACACCACCAGCAACTTGCTTTGAACACCTGACAAGTTGACTATGCACTGACTCAGAAATGATAAAAATTAGTGACCAAGATAAATTTGTCAAACCCAGCTTTACTCTTTAAAAATCCATGCCTAAAGAAGTATTCTCCTTTAACATTGTCAATATATTTGGTCTTCTTCTTTTTTTCCCTCCTCCTCCTTCCTTTTCTCATTTTTTATTGTTATTATTATAATTACTATAATCATCACCAGTATCATCAAATAAGCAAGAGTCAAGAATGTCTCAATTAAGTTTAAGAACTAAACTGTGTCTTAAAATGCCATTTTTTTCTTCTAACATATTTTTTAAAAATCTGAGATGACCATTTTTCCTGTAAAGTTTCTTATTTTTTTAAAGCAAGCACATATTTTTCTTCATACACCTGCACTATAATTCATAAACTGTCAAGCAAATCCTTTTGCACTTTTTAAAAAGCTGTTGCTTTTTCTGGTTGTTTTATTGCAAAGGTACCAAATTTAATCTTGCAGATATGAAATCATTTCCATCTGTCTGACAAAAAGTAAGTTTTCTTCCTAAGTTTTACCAGACGGTTTTCTGTAACTTACTTTGCCCCTATAAGCAGAGATTAAAAAAAAAAAAAATGCTAAGTGGAAGATTTACAGGCATACCTCAGAATATTGCAGGTTCAAAACCAGATCACTACAATAGAGCAAATATTACAATAAAGCTAAACAAATGCTTTTTTTTTGGGTCTCCCAGTGCCTGTAAAGATTATGTTTATACTATAACATATTCTAGTAACTGGGCAATAGCATTATGTTTAAAAATGTGCATAGCTTGACTTAAATGCTAACTGGGTTTTCAACAAGTTTATTGCTGTGAAGGGTCTTGTCTAGATATTGATGGCTCCTGACTGGTCAGGATGGTGGTTGTTGAATTTTGGGGGTGACTGTGACAATTTCTTAAAATAAGACAATAATGAAATTTACTGTACTGATTAATTCTTCCTTTTATGAATGATTTGCCTGTAGCATGTGATGCTCTTTTACAGAATTTTACCCATAGCAGAACTTCTTTCAAAACTGGAGGTCAATCCCCTCAAAACTTGTGCTACCTTACCAACGAAGTGTATGGGGGATATCCTAAATCTTTTGCCGTCACTTCAACAACTTTCATAGCATCTTCATGAGGCATACATTCCCATCTCAAGAAATTACTTTTTCTTTGTTCTTCCATAAGAAGCAACTCCTCATCTGGTCAACTTTTATCATAAGCTTGCAGCAGTTCAGCCCCATCTTTGAGCTTCACGTCTGATTCTAGTTCTCTTGCTATTCACACCACATCTGCAGTGACTTTCTCTACTGAAGTCTTAAACTCTTTCAAGTCATTCATGAGCAATGGAATCAATATCTTCCAAGCTCCCATTAATATTGACAGTTTGGCTTCTTTCCATGAACCATGAGAGTTCTTACAACATCTAGAATGGTGGCTCCTTTCCAGAAGGTTTTCAATTTACTTTGCCCAGATCCATCAGAGGAATCACTACCTATGACAGCTATAACCGAAATTACTCCTTGATCCATAAGCCACAGAATGCCTGCTGCGTTAGGAGGCATGAACACAACATTGATCTCATTGTACAACTCCAATGGAACTCTTGGGTGATCAAGTACATTGTCAACAATCAGTAATATATTAAAAGGAATCTTATTTTCTGAGCATTGGGGTCTCAACAGTAGGCTTAAAATACTCAGTAAACTATATTATAAACAGATGTGCCATCATCCAGGCTTTGCTGTTGCATTAATGGAGCACAAGTAGAGTATATCTAACATAATCCTTAAGGGCCCTAGAATTTTCAGAATGGCAAATGAGCTGTGGCTTCAACCTAAAGTCACCAGCTGAATTAGCTCCTAACAAGAAAGTCAACTTGTTTTTGAGGCTTTGTCGGCAGGTGTTGATTTCTCCACTCTAGGTATGAAAGTCCTAGATGGCATCTTCTTCCAATATAAAGAATATGGTTCATCTACATTGAAAAACTGTTGTTCATTGCAGCCACATTCATTCACAATCTCAGCTAGATCTTCTGGAGAACTTCTTTTAACTTCTGCAGCAGTATGTGCTGCCTCACTTGCACTTTTCTATGTTATGGAGACAGATTCTTTCCTTAAACCTCGTGAACCAACTTCTGCTAGCTTCAAACTTTTCTCCTGCAGCTTCTTCACCTCTCAGTCTTCACAGAACTGAAAAGAGTCAGGGCCTCTCTCTGGCCTAAGGGAATGTTGTGGCTAGAAAATCAATCCAGACCACTAAAACTTTCTCCTTATCAGCAATAAGCCTGTTTCCTTTTCTTATCATTCCTGTGTTGATGCTGCTAGCTTTCTTAATTTCCTTCAAGAACTTTTCATTTGCATTCACAACTTCATTAACTGTCTAGCACAAGAAGCCAAATTTGGGTGCTATCTCCACTTCAGACATATTTTCCTCACTAAGTTTAATCCTTTCTAGCTTTTGATTTAAAGCCAGAGACATGTGATTCTGCCTTTCACTTGAACACTGAGAAATGAATGTAAAGTTACTAACTGGCCTGTTTTCAGCTTGGGGTGGGGTAGACAGACATGGAGGGTTGGCCAGTTGGTGAAGCACTCAGAACACACAGAACACCCATCCATTAAACTTTTGCTGTCTTCTATGTTATCTTCTTTTTTTTTTTTTTTTTTTTTTTTTTTTTTTTT
>NC_081564.1:85070589-85093679 GCF_022355385.1 Mustela nigripes | reverse complement strand
TTTGACTTATTTCGCTAAGCATGATACGCTCTAGTTCCATCCATGTTGTTGCAAATGGCAAGATTTCATTTCTTTTGATGGCTGCATAGTATTCCATTGTGTATATATACCACATCTTCTTGATCCATTCATCTGTTGATGGACATCTAGGTTCTTTCCATAGTTTGGCTATGTTATCTTCTATGTCTTCTATTTTGTCTTCTATGTCTTCTACGGATGCTCTTCCTGGTGCCCCCAAAACATTTACAATAGTGACATCAAAGATCACAGATCACCATAACAAATATAATAGTAATCAAAAATTTGAAATATTGCAAGAATTACCAAAATGTGACACAGGGACATGAAGTGAGCAGATGCTACCCAAAAAATGGTGCCAGCAGAGTTCCTCCACTCAGGGTTGCCACAAACCTTCAATTTATAAAAAATGAAGTATCTGCAAAGTGCAGACACTGAAGGACAATAAAGCGAGGTTTGCCTGCATGTCCTTACATATGGATAGATTTTTAAATTTATATAGTGGAAATAAAAAGGAATACAGTATACATGCTACATAAATCTGTGTATGTAATGCATCCAAATTATGCAAATATGAAATATATTCACTATATAATCTCTCTGTGTCTCTCTCTTTCAGTAATTGGAATATTAAGAGTGATTATCTCTGATTTGTGGGATAGTTGAGACTTAAGTTCTCCAAAATATTTGCTAGAGTGCTTTTTAAACTTTCCACATGTACATTTCTTTTGTATTATAAATAACATGCATTAAGATTGTGATATAAGTGAATATTCTCTATGTTATGAATTAAAATTTTAAATGACTTTCTAAAAAGCCCAATGAATAAGAAGTACCTATTTATAAAGATAGGGAGAAATTAAACACAATATTTAGTTTCTTATAGTACATTATTTAATTTTGACATTATAATTAATGTGTAATGCCAGTCTTAATTTCAAAAATTGCCATTGTTTAAATTTGCAGAACTATTTAGGCATCTTCTATAAAACCTTTGCGGATTTAACTTAAAATAAACCAACAATTGGCATAATGATTTTTACTGTCTTCAAAGCCAAGTTAAAACAGTCCAAGAATCTTGTCTTTTTAAATGGTTCACTGTTCTACTTACATTTCTCATCGCAAATTAGTGTGATTTCCGTATTTGCTTTTATCGAAAGAAAAGTCCAATTTAATGAGGATTATGTTGTTGATAATAATAATTTCAGTAATAATTTTAAGAACTCATTAATTGAGAAGTGTCCTGGAAGTGCTCTTTTAATCTTTATTTTATAAATACGGAATTTGAAAGTTTATTATTTGCATATCAAATTATTTTTGAAAGTCTCTTCTTCTTTCCTAAATTAATGTGCATCCATGGGAGTTTTCAATTCATCTTTTCAGTATGGAATATAATCTACATTTTTCTGATCATTGCATTAAAAGTGCACTTAGAGGAATTTATTTGAGGCAAAGCAAAAAAGCCTTGTTTTGCTATCTTTTATTTTGCTTTCATTTTGACCTAATTACAGAACATCCTCAAAAGTCTAGAATTATACAATGACTTTAGAATCTTTTTCAGTTGATATATGGTTCGTGTATGTCTTATTGGTCACACCTTTAACGGATATTACTTTCTTTTTTTTTTTTTTTTAAAGATTTTATTTATTTATTTGACAGAGAGAGATCACAAGCAGGCAGAGAGGCAGGCAGAGAGAGAGGAGGAAGCAGGCTCCCTGCTGAGCAGAGAGCCTGATGCGGGGCTCGATCCCAGAACCTCGGGATCATGACCCGAGCCGAAGGCAGCGGCCTAACCCACTGAGCCACCCAGGCGCCCCCGGATATTACTTTCTAAGCAATATTTGGGCAACATGCCTTGAACCTTATAAAACTGAACATACTGCATAATTTAAAAGCTTAAATACTATAATGCTTAAAGACATGTTGAAATGCTTTTGGATTATGCATCACAATCAGTCCTAGATTATAGACTTAATTCTGCAATACATTTAGCACTGTTTGTCTAATGAAAATTTAGATGCTATTTATTTATTTATTTGTTTGTTTATTTATTTAAACATACCAGGGACTATTTCTAAGAACCCTGAAATATTTGAGGAGAAGCAAGGAGACCAAAGTGGCCAGCGTGGAATCGGCAAGGAGGAAAGTAAAAGAGGCCGCATACACCTGAAGGGGGAGCAGGTGTGCAGAGTAGCGATGTCCAGCAGACATGTCAGGTGAGCAAAATGCAGAAGTTTAAACTTCTCATATCCACATTAAATAAGTAAGCAAAACAATGTGCAATTAGTTTTAATAATATATCTTATTAAGTATAATGTAGCAAAAAATCATTTCAACATGTAGTCAATTCAAAAAATTATTTGGTACATTATACATATCATATATATACATATCTTTCCCACTAAATATTCATCACCTTGCAATTTGGACAAACTGTGTTGCATAAAGACATGGATTCATCTGAGTGAAATGGAAAGCCTATGAAGACTTTGGGGTAGAGATGCGGCCAACAGAAAGACACGTCTTCATGAATTAGAAGAACTAATATTATTAAAATGTCCACGCTACCCAAAGCCATCTACAAATTCAATGTCACCCTCATCAAATTACCAATGGCAATTTTTTATAAGCATGAACATAATCCTGAAATTCATACGGAACCACAGAAGACCACATAGCTAACACAATCTTGAGATAGAGCAAAGCTGGAAACATCACATTCCTTGATTTCAACATATATAACAAAGCTTCAGTAATTAAAACAGTATGATACAGGCATAAAGGCAGACATATGGAGCAATGGAACCAAAACAGAGTCCAGAAATGAACCATTCAGATATAATCATTAGAACTTGGAAAGGGGTGTCGAGAATATACACAATAGGAAAAGGACATCTCTTTGACAAATGGTCTTGAGAAAACTGGCTCTCCACATTCAAAAGAATGAAGTCAGATCCTTATTACCTTTCACTATGCACCAAAAAAAGGAAAAAAAAAAAAAAAAGACCTCAAAATAGATTAAGGACTTAAATATTAGACCTTAAACTATAAAACTTCTGGAGAAGACAGAGGAAAAATCTTCTTGATATCTACTCTTTTTTTTTTTTTTTAAGATTTTATTTACTTATTTGACAGAGAAATCACAAGTAGACAGAGAGGCAGGCAGAGAGAAAGAGGGAAGCAAAGGGGAAAAGCAAAGCAGGAAGGGGGCTTCCCGCTGAGCAGAGAGCTCAGTGCAGGGCTTGATCCCAGGACTCTGAGATCATGATGTGAGCTGAAGGCAGAGGCTTAATCCACCGAGCCACCCAGGCACCCCTTGATATCTACTCTTTTAAGATAAAAAGTTAAAATCACAAGTTTGAGTGGAAATTTTGCACAAGTGTGTGGTGTTTATTATGCAGTTAGAATACAACACTGTAGGGGCGCCTGGGTGGCTCAGTGGTTAAGCCTCTGCCTTCAGCTCAGGTCATGATCTCAGGGACCTGGGATCGAGTCCCACGTTGGGCTCTCTGCTCAGTGGAGAGCCTGCTTCCTCCTCTCTCTCTCTCTCTCTCTCTCTCTGCCTACTTGTGATCTCTGTCAAATAAATAAATACAATTAAAGAAAAAAAAAAGAATACAACACTGTAAGAAGCCAGGACTCCAGGGGCGCCTGGATGGCTCAGTCATTAAGCATCTGCCTTCTGCTCAGGCCATGATCTCAGGGTCCTCAGATGGAGCCCCACATCAAACCCCCCATCAGGCTCCCTGCTTGTCCCTTTCCCTCTACTTGTGTTTCCTCTCTCACTGTATCTCTCTCTGTCAAACAAATCAAATCTAAAAACAACAAAGACAGCAACAACAACAACAACAACAAACACCAGGACTCAAGAACCAGGTGACCTGGGAAATCCACCTCCTGTTTAAACCCTGTCCCTTCCACTTACCCTCTGTACCTAGTAATTACCTCACAGGCCATGCTTGATAAAGGTCAGTCAACATTATGATTCCTTTTTCAGACAGGAGAATTTTTTTTACTCTGGAAATCACTCGTAAAGAAAATGTTATTTTCTATAACAGCTATAGATAAGGTGAAGACCTCAGGAAATCATAATATGAAGCCTTTTTTTTTTCTCTCAATCAATACATAATGGATAATAAACAGGGTGGAGACAAAAAGCCCTATGTATGTTGTTAGAAAAGCTTTTATGAGAAGAAACCATTTATGGGAGATTGGAAATCAGAAGAGGTTTAAGTTAGGTGAAGATTTCTGGGAGTAACTTTTCAATTAGAGAGAACAGCACGTGCGAGAGTACAGTTAGGAAAAGCGTGACATTTTTCAAGGCTCATGATTCACAATAGTTCTAGAAGCAAAATTATGGTCCCAGATGTACAAATAATATAAAGACGAAAAATTTCCAAAGAAATTCATTTAAATATTGTATTTTTCCTACATAGATATGTCTAATCTAAATAATAATACTTTATTTATATTAATTTAATTATTAAGAAATGTTAAATAAGGTTATATGAAGATATCTAAAATATTCTTAACTTTAGAAAAGTTAATATATGACAATTATTTTTTATGTTCATATAATTTAGACCATGTAAAAATTGATTACATTTGTATCTTAAAGATAGATATTAGTATTTATATTTTTTAGCTTTTAATGAGGATTTTAGAACTTTCACAGTGAAAAACAGTGTTTTCACAACCATACATGAGTTACAAAAATAAATATAAATATCTCATACATATTTAAATACAGCTAAATAAAATATATATTAGCATATAAAGGAATAAAAAACTGAATATGAGCCGAGGCTAAAATTTTTTTATTTCTTGAAAAACATTAATTCTAATCAACATTTCTCAATAAAAATATCTATAAGGTGTCTTTTTTCATTCATTTGAGGGAGAGAGAGAGCAGGCGAGCATGAGCTGTGAGGAGGGTTAGAAGGAGAAGGGAAGCAGACCCCCTACTCAGGAGGAAACAGACAGTAAGGCTTGATCCAGGACCCTGGGATAATGACCCCAGACAAAGGCAGATGCTTAACCAACTAAGCCACCCAGGTACCCCTATATAAGCTGCCTTTTAAAAATGGAGTTTTACTCTCCTACACTTCACATTCAAAGATATTTACAAGGTTTTAAAGATAGGTGCCCAAAGAAGACAGTTGGCCAGTGAATCTATAAAGGCAGGTATGAATAAAAAAGTCAAAGAGTAGGCAAGTAGAAACAAACAAACAAAAAAAGTCATTATCTGAAGACAACATACTAAAAAATTTTTTAAAAATGCAAACTTTTAGAATTCTAGGTGCTGAAAAGCCCAAGGATACACAAAAAACATAAAAAGTATTTCCCTACAGGGGCGCCTGGGTGGCTCAGTGGGTTAAGCCGCTGCCTTCGGCTCGGGTCATGATCTCGGGATCCTTGGATAGAGTCCCGAGTCAGGCTCTCTGCTCGGCAGGGAGCCTGCTTCCTCCTCTCTCTCTCGCTCTCTGCCTAACTCTCTGCCCATTTTTGATCTCTCTCTGTCAAATAAATAATAAAATCTTTTTAAAAAAAGTATTTCCCTACATACTAACATAAAAGTATCTTTGAATAAAATATGAACAATCCCCCTTAAAATTATAATGGATTAGAAATTTTACTCATTTCTAAAATGCACTTGAATCTCAAGATACTAGAGATTTTAATTGTTGGTTTTATACTTCATCATTTTGTTCCCCAACAAAACCAAGATGTAAATTTTATTTTATTTTTTAATTTAAAAAAAGATTATTTATGGGGAGGAGTCAAGATGGCAGAGAAGTAGCAGGCTGAGACTACTTCAGCTAGCAGGAGATCAGCTAGATAGCTTATCTAAAGATTGCAAACACCTGCAAATCCATCGGCAGATGGAATAGAAGAACAGCAATTCTAGAAACAGAAAAACAACCACTTTCTGAAAGGTAGGACTGGCGGAGAAGTGAATCCAAAGTGACGAAAAGATAGACCCCAGGGGGAGGGACAGGCTCCCAGCAAGCAGCGGAGCAACAGAGTACAAAATCAGGACTTAGAACGGTGAAGCCAGGTACAGAGACGGAGCCCACAATGAGCTCACAGCTCGGGGTTACCTTGAACCGGTTGCAGGCTCGGTGAGCTCTGAGCGCAGCCCGAGGTCAGGCAGACGGGAGTTACTGGGCGCTATTCTCAAGGTTCTCTGAGGGCGCACAAGGAGTGGGGCCCCGGGCTCTTGGCTCCTCCAGGCCGGAGACCAGGAGGCCGCCATTTGTATTCCCGTCCTCCGGAACTGTACGGAAAGTGTTCAGGGAACAAAAGCTCCCAAAAGCAAACCCGAGTGGATTACTCAGCCTGGCCCCTGGTAAGGGCGGTGCAATTCCGCCTGGAGCAAAGATACTTGAGAATCACTACACCAGGCCCCTCCCCCAGAAGATCAATAAGAAATCCAGCCAAGACCAAGTTCACCTACCAAGGAGTGCAGTTTCAATACCAAGGAGAGCAGCAGAATTCCAGAGGAGGAGAAAGCAAAGCACGGAACTCATGGCTTTCTCCCTATGATTCTTTAGTCTTGCAGTTAATTTAATTTTTTTTTCTTTTTCATTTTTTTCTCTTCTTCTGCTAATTTTTTTTAACTTTTACCCTTTTCTTTTTTAACGTTTTTTAACTAGTTTATCTAATATATATATATATATATTTTCTTTTTTATACTTTTCTTTATTCATTTTCTTTTTTTAATTCTTTTCTTTCTTTTTTGTTTCTTTCTTTCTGAACCTCTTTTTACTCCCTTTTTCCCCCATCATGATTTGGGATCTCTTCTGATTTGGTTAAAGCATATTTTCCTGGGGTTGTTGCCATCCTTTTAGTATTTTACTTGTTCCTTCATATACTCTTATCTGGACAAAATGACAAGGCGGAATAATTCACCACAAAAAAAAAAAAAAAGAACAAGAGGCAGTACCGAAGGCTAGGGACCTAATCAATACAGACATTGGTAATATGTCAGATCTAGAGTTCAGAATGACAATTCTCAAGGTTCTAGCTGGGCTCGAAAAAGGCATGGAAGATATTAGAGAAACACTCTCGGGAGATATAAAAGCCCTTTCTGGAGAAATAAAAGAACTAAAATCTAACCAAGTTGAAATAAAAAAAGCTATTAATGAGGTGAAATAAAAAATGGAGGCTCTCGGGTGCCTAGGTGGTTCAGTGGGTTAAGCCACTGCCTTCAGCTCAGGTCATGATCTCAGGGTCCTGGGATCGAGGCCCACATTGGGCTCTCTGCTCAGCAGTGAGTCTGCTTCCCTATCTCTCTCTCTGCCTGCCTCTCTGTCTACTTGTGATCTCTCTCTGTCAAATAAATAAAATCAAAAAAAAAATGGAGGCTCTCACTGCTAGGATAAATGAGGCAGAAGAAAGAATTAGCAATATAGAAGACCAAATGACAGAGAATAAAGAAGCTGAGCAAAAGAGGGACAAATAGCTACTGGACCACAAGGGGAGAACTCGAGAGATAAGTGACACCATAAGACGACACAACATTAGAATAATTGGGATTCCAGAAGAAGAAGAAAGAGAGAAGGGAGCAGAAGGTATACTGGAGAGAATTATTGGGGAGAATTTCCCCAATATGGCAAAGGGAACAAGCATCAAAATTCAGGAGGTACAGAGAATGCCCCTCAAAATCAATAAGAATAGGCCCACACCCCGTCACCTAACAGTAAAATTTACAAGTCTTATGGACAAGAGAAAATCCTGAAAGCAGCCCGGGAAAAGAAGTCTGTAACATACAATGGTAAAAATATTAGATTGGCAGCAGACTTATCCACAGAGACCTGGCAGGCCAGAAAGAGATGGCATGATATATTCAGAGCACTAAACGAGAAAAACATGCAGCCAAGAATACTATATCCAGCTAGGCTATCACTGAAAATAGGAGAGATTAAAAGCTTCCAGGACAAACAAAAACTGAAAGAATTTGCAAACACCAAACCAGCTCTACAGGAAATATTGAAAGGGGTCCTCTAAACAAAGAGAGAGCCTACAAGTGGTAGATCAGAAAGGAACAGAGACAATATACAGTAACAGTCACCTTACAGGCAATACAATGGCACTAAATTCATATCTTTCAATAGTTACCCTGAATGTTAATGGGCTAAATGTCCCAATCAAAAGACACAGGGTATCAGAATGGATAAAAAAAAAAAAAAACCCATCTATATGTTGCCTCCAAGAAACTCATTTTAAGCCCAAAGAAACCTTCAGATTTAAAGTGAGGGGGTGGAAAAGAATTTACCATGCGAATGGACATCAGAAGAAAGCAGGAGTGGCAATCCTTTTATCAGATCAATTATATTTTAAGCCAAAGACTATAATAAGAGATGAGGAAGGACACTATATCATACTCAAAGGGTCTGTCCAACAAGAAGGTCTAACAATTTTAAATACCTATGCCCCCAATGTGGGAGCAGCCAACTATATAAACCAATTAATAACAAAATCAAAAAAACACATCAACAATAATACAAGAATAGTAGGGGACTTTAACACTCCCATCACTGAAATGGACAGGATAAACAAGGAAATAAAGGCCTTAAAAGACACACTGGACCATATGGACATCACAGATATATTCAGAACATTTCATCCTAAAACAACAGAATACACATTCTTTTCAAGTTCACATGGCATATTCTCCAGAATAGATCACATCCTCGGTCCTAAATCAGGACTCAACTGGTATCAAAAGATTGAGATCATTCCCTGCATATTTTCAGACCACAATGCTCTGAAGCTAGAACTCAACCACAAGAGGAAGTTTGGAAAGAACCCAAATACATGACTAAACAGCATCCTTCTAAAGAATGAATGGGTTAACCAGGAAATTAAAGAATTGAAAAAAATCATGGAAACAAATGATAATGAAAACAAAACGGTTCAAAATCTGTGGGACACAAAAAAGGCAGTCCTGAGAGAAAATATATAGTGGTACAAGCCTTTCTCAAGAAACTAGAAAGGTCTCAGGTACACAACCTAACCCTACATTACACCTAAAGGAGCTGGAGAAAGAACAAGAAAGAAACCCTAAACCCCGCAGGAGAAGAGAAATCATAAAGATCAGAGCAGAAATCAATGAAATAGAAACCAAAAAAACAATAGAACAAATCAATGAAACTAGGAGTTGGTTCTTTGAAAGAATTAATAAAATTGATAAACCCCTGGCCAGACTTATCAAAAAGAAATGATAAAGGACCCAAATAAATAAAATCATGAATGAAAGAGGAGAGATCACAACTAACACCAAAGAAATACAAACAATTATAAGAACATACTATAAGCAACTCTACGCCAACAAATTTGACAATCTGGAAGAAATGGATGCATTCCTAGAAACATATAAACTACCACAACTGAACCAGGAAGAAATAGAAAGCCTGAACAGACCCATAACCAGTAAGGAGATTGAAACAGTCATTAAAAATCTCCAAACGAACAAAAGCCCAGGGCCAGATGGCTTCCCGGGGGAATTCTACCAAACATTTAAAGAAGAACTAATTCCTATTCTCCTGAAACTGTTCCAAAAAATAGAAATGGAAGGAAAACTTCCAAACTCATTTTATGAGGCCAGCATCACCTTGATCCCAAAGCCAAACAAGGATCCCATCAAAAAAGAGAGCTATAGACCAATATCCTTGATGAACACAAATGCGAAAATTCTCACCAAAATACTAGCCAGTAGGATTCAACAGTACATTAAAAGGATTATTCACCACGACCAAGTGGGATTTATTCCAGGGCTGCAAGGTTGGTTCAACATCTGCAAATCAGTCAATGTGATACAACACATCAATAAAAGAAAGAACAAGAACTATATGATACTCTCAATAGATGCTGAAAAAGCATTTGACAAAGTACAGCATCCCTTCCTGATCAAAACTCTTCAAAGTGTAGGGATAGAGGGCACATACCTCAATATCATCAAAGCCATCTATGAAAAACCCACCGCAAATATCATTCTCAATGGAGAAAAACTGAAGGCTTTTCTGCTAAGGTCAGGAACACGGCAGGGATGTCCATGATCACCACTGCTATTCAACATAGTACTAGAAGTTCTAGCCTCAGCAATCAGACAACAAAAGGAAATTAAAGGCATCCAAATCGGCAAAGAAGAAGTCAAACTATCACTCTTTGCAGATGATATGATACTCTATGTGGAAAACTCAAAAGACTCAACTCCAAAAGTGCTAGAACTTGTACAGGAATTCAGTAAAGTATCAGGATATAAAATCAATGCACAGAAATCAGTTGCATTTCTCTACACCAACAACAAGACAAAAGAATGAGAAATTAAGGAGTCAATCCCATTTACAATTGCACCCCAAACCATAAGATACCTAGGAATAAACCTAACCAAAGAGTCTAAGAATCTATACACAGAAAACTATAAAGTATTCATGAAAGAAATTGAGGAAGACACAAAGAAATGGAAAAATGTTCCATGCTCCTGGATTGGAAGAATAAATATTGTGAAAATGTCTATGCTACCTAAAGCAATCTACACATTTAATGCAATTCCTATCAAAGTACCATCCATCTTTTTCAAAGAAATGGAACAAATAATCCTAAAATTTATATGGAACCAGAAAACACCTCGAATAGCCAAAGGGATATTGAAAAAGAAAGCCAAAGTTGGTGGCATCACAATTCCAGACTTCATGCTCTATTACAAAGCTGTCATCATCAAGACAGCATGGTACTGGCACAAAAACAGACATATAGATCAATGGAAGAGAATAGAGAGCCCAGAAATAGACCCTCAACTCTATGGTCAACTAATCTTCGACAAAGCAGGAAAGAATGTCCAATGGAAAAACGACCGCCTCTTCAATAACTGGTGTTGGGAAAAAAGGACAGCCACATGCAGAAAAATGAAATTGGACCATTTCCTTACACCACACGAAAATAGACTCAAAATGGGTGAAGGACCT
Source organism: Mustela nigripes (assembly GCF_022355385.1). Lineage (NCBI taxonomy): Eukaryota > Metazoa > Chordata > Mammalia > Carnivora > Mustelidae > Mustela > Mustela nigripes. The sequence goes on along the minus strand of NC_081564.1, from coordinate 85,082,691 downwards.
CAATTTGAGAAAGGAATCCATCAAAATCCTTGAGGATAACACAGGCAGCAACCACTTCGACCTCAGCCACAGCAACGTCTTCCTAGGAACAACGCCAAAGGCAAGGGAAGCAAGGGCAAAAATGAACTATTGGGATTTTAGCAAGATCAAAAGCTTTTGCCCAGCAAAGGAAACAGTTAACAAAATCAAAAGACAACTGACAGAATGGGAGAAGATATTTGCAAACGACATATCAGATAAAGGACTAGTGTCCAAAATCTATAAAGAACTTATCAAACTCAACACCCAAAGAACAAATAATCCAATCAAGAAATGGGCAGAGGACATGAACAGACATTTCTGCAAAGAAGACATCCAGATGGCCAACAGACTCATGAAAAAGTGTTCCATATCACTTGGCATCAGGGAAATACAAATCAAAACCACAATGAGATATCACCTCACACCAGTCAGAATGGCTAAAATCAACAAGTCAGGAAATAACAAGATGCTGGCGAGGATGCGGAGAAAGGGGAACCCTCCTACACTGTTGGTGGGAATGCAAGCTGGTGCAGCCACTCTGGAAAACAGCATGGAGGTTCCTCAAAATGTTGATAATAGATCTGCCCTATGACCCCGCAATTGCACTACTGGGTATTTACCCTAAAGATACAAATGTAGTGATCTGAAGGGGCACGTGCACCCGAATGTTTATAGCAGCAATGTCCACAATAGCCAAACTATGGAAAGAACCTAGATGTCCATCAACAGATGAATGGATCAAGAAGATGTGGTATATATACACAATGGAGTACTATGCAGCCATCAAAAGAAATGAAATCTTGCCATTTGTGACAACGTGGATGGAACTAGAGCGTATCATGCTTAGCGAAATAAGTCAAGCGGAGAAAGACAACTATCATATGATCTCCCTGATATGAGGAAGTGGTGATGCAACATGGGGGCTTAAGGGGGTTGGAGAAGAATAAAGAAACAAGATGGGATTGGGAGGGAGACAAACCATAAGTGACTCTTAATCTCACAAAACAAACTGAGGGTTGCTGGGGAGAGGGGGGCTGGGAGAAGAGGGTGGGATTATGGACACTGGGGAGGGTATGTGCTTTGGTGAGTGCTGTGAAGTATGTAAACCTGGCGATTCACAGACCTGTACCCCTGGGGATAAAAATATATTATATGTTTATAAAAAAATTAAAAATTAAAAATTTTTAAAAAAAGATTATTTATTTTAGAGAGAGAGAGACAGAGAAAGAATGCAAGGGAGCACAGGGATAGGAGCAGAGGAAGAGGGAGAAAACGTCCCAAGCAGGTTGCTTAAGCTGGGAGCTCCCTGCAGGACTCCGTCCCACAACACTGAGATGGACATCTGAGCCAAAACCAGGAGTCCCATGCTTAATAGAATCTGCCACCCAGGTGCCCCAAGATGTAAATTTTAAACCTTCAAAGTAAAAACTTGTATTTTAAAATTTAAAACGTTATCTATCTATATAGCAAACTTAAGTGTATAAATTGTAAGCTTGGTTTATATCTTTTGCTCCTCTTGAGAACACAAGTTATTGCATGAAGCTGTGGTTTGCTTATTTTCTTTGGTCTTTTCAATAAATGTTTCGGGAACAATTGGTTTATATAAAAAAATATATATTGGGCCTTGATTTCAAACCACATATAAACCCCAATTCCTGGAATAATAGGGCTAAATATAAAACCCAATTTACTTAAATAAATTTAATAAATTTATTAAGCACTAAAATAAGTAAATCTGTTACCAAAAGACAACCTCTAGGAGTACAAACCATGGATTGAGAGAAGACATTTGCTACATATACAATGAAAGAGACTTGGATCCAGAATATTTAAAGAACTCCTACTCATCAAAAACAAAATGACAGACAGCCTCAGAGAAATATAGGCAAATATTTAGACACAGACTTCACAAAAGAAGAAATCCAAATGGGCAATACGTTCAGAACAGATGCTCAGTTTTCGGAGAATCAGAGTGGTGAATCCTCAAGGATACATCTTTGCACACCCAGTAGACTGGCAAAATTTAAGAGTCTGGATAAAAAGGAAGTGTTTTTGAGGATGTGAAATAAGAATTCTCATATATTGTTGATGTAACTTAGTACAACTACTTCAGAAAATAATTTGTTTTCCTTTTTTTCAGAAAATAATTTTAAACAAAGTCAAAGATATTTATAACCTGTACACAATTTATTTTGTTTATAGATACATACTTAGAGAAGTTTGTGTAAAGGAGCATCAGAGTATAATCTCCACAGCTGCTGTGACTTGTAAAGGCCCCATGTTGGTAGTTATTGAAATGTTCACCCAAACTAGAATGAATAGATTTTGCTGTATTCAGAGAGTAGAATCCTATTATAAATGGTAAAGTAGCTAACAACAGAGACTATTTACTGAGCGTTTTCCAGTGTAGGGTATCCTACAGGATCTGCATTTGTTAGCTCATTGGGATCTCACAACAAGTATCAAAGGAAAGCCCCATTATCCCCATTTGGTACATGATCCAAATCAAGGTACACAGTGCTTAAGCCACTTCCCTAAGGTTATAAGACTAACAAATATGATAAGAATGCAGGATGTCTAGCTTTAGAGCCCTTGCTTTTAATTGCGATGCCTTACAGCCTAATGGCACGCACTTATGTAACGAGACTGGGACTCTGATTGAGTGTGTACAGATCAATGTACTTTTTTGGATCAAAATGTGACTGTGTTAAAGAATGTTAAAGGGTGCATGCCACCTAACATAATAAGCCTTGTCTAAAAAGCAGGCATAACGAATATTCAGAGCAATAAGTGTGTTAAGTGTGTATGGATAGTGTGTGCTTTTTGCAAAAAGAATTTAGCGGGTCCTCAGGTAAGCTGGGATCATTGGATTCAGCATATTTTTATAAGGAACAAATAATCTTAGGTAAGGGTATATGGTTTATATTTTGTGTTTATACATCAACACTTCAGGTATTAAAAGCTTCTCTACAAGATTATGGGATAAATGGCTAGGTATATATTGGATGGAAGAAAATTTGATTAATAACAGGTGATTATTTCCAATGCCAACATTTTATCATTAATAATAACAATAATAATAGTAATAATGGAATGTGAATCTAAAAGGTTCTGACCTTGGTATTTATCTATGATATTTTTATCAGATATTTCAATGAAAGATGAATAACAAGCACATCAAATTTAGGTTTCATAAAGAGATTGTGAAAATTCTAGATGACAAAACTGAAATTCAAAAATATGTTGAGAGGCACCTGTGTGGCTCAATCAGGTAGGTGGCCAGCTTTTGATTTAGGCTCTTCTCATGACCTCAGGGTCATGGGATGGAGCCTTGCCTCTGGCCTTGTACTCAGTGGGTCAGGTCAGGCCGGGGAAGTATTTCGGGTCTGCTTCTGGATTCTCTCTCTCTCTGTCCCTCTCCCACCACCTCTCTCTCTCAGATAAATAAATAAATATGTAGAAAGAAAACATTTTGATAGGATGGATAGTTAAGTTGAATCTAATGAGAAGAGAATTGATAAGACTAAATGTCTAAAAAAAAAGAATAAATGTCTAGTTTTTACTTATATTCAATCCCTACTTCTTCCCCACTCCATTGCCCCCAATAGAAAAAAAAAATGCATATGTCAAGTGGATTTGATCTTCTTCTGAAATAGAAAATATAAGAAGTTTTTGCTGACATCATGGTCAAGTGAACCAATTAAATTATATATCACCATCTCTCTTAGGTGTTGTTTTGTACATATTTTTGAAGTGTCTTCATCCAGTCCTTTTATCCACTTGTTGGTACGGCCCACACATAATAACCTGAAATTGTATTTGATTTTCAGACCTCCGCGAACAAATGTCTAAGGATTACCATGGGATTTATTTCAGGCACTTCAGATATAGAGTGTTTGTCTAAATAGTCTCCACTACATCTGCTCCTCTTTATTATTTTTTTAAAAGATTTTAGTTATTTATTTGTGCGAGAGAGTACAAGTGGGGAGGAGAGGGTGAAGCAGGTTCCCTGCTGAGCAAGGATCCTGATGCTGGGCTTGATCCCAGGACTCTGGGCTCACCACCTGGGCCAAAGGCAGCGGCTTAACCCACTGAGCCATCCAGGCATCCCTCCTCTTTAATTTCTATGCTGGTGGTAGCATCAGCTTATTATATATGCTACAAACTCAGTCACCTTTACATTCCCAGTTCCTTCCCATGCATGCTAGCTATGGCTAAATGCTGTACCGCCTCTTTTAAACCCACACTTCCCTCCAACCCACATTAATTCAAACCCTCAGGATTTCTAGTGTCCCTGCCTTCATCAGCCCCTATGTTCAACTTAGTCTCCCTTTCAGCCATCAAAGGAATGAAGTTTGGGAAATATAAAATCTAAGTTCCCTGATAAAAATATTTTCACCTCCTGGTCCATTCCCCCCTTCTCCCATTAGCCTCACTTTAACTTCAGTTGACTATATCCCCAGGATTGCTTCAGCTGCAGAGAGACAACTGGCAAAATCACACCCTTCCTAGAATGTCCTCAGTCCAATAAGAGGTCCTCTCGGCTCATTTGGGGACAATTCTAAGGCATCAGTTTAGAGCCAGAGCTGATACGGTTGGCCAAGATCCAGAACCTACATTACATCTTGTCTTCTCCCACGGCCAATTCTTGCTTACTTCCCTTCCCTTGCACAGACATTGATCCCAAGGGTCTTCCCTAATATTACCTTGCACGCATAAGTGTGTTTCAGATTCTAATTTCAGGAACCCAACCTGTGGCAATATAGAATCGATACAATAATGGATGTGGCATTTCCAAAATTCTCTGTGCTGGTTATTCCAACATGTCATGTGTTTGCTATTGTTAGTGTCTCCTATAAGGATGTATATTAACAAACAGAATGCATTTACCACAAAATTATCATCATGCTGAACCAAGAAAGAGTCCTAGAGGAAAGGAAGCCAAAAGAGCTGTCCTCAATATTGAACATATTATTATAGACAAAGGTAACAGCCAAGGTCTCATCAGGAGAATGGAAACCCTATCCATTATGTTAACGAATAAAATTTAACTTAAAGAATTATTAATTATGCATAAAAATATGTTAACTAAGGGAATTAAGAAGGAACAAAGAGAACAGTAAGGTAACGGTGGGAGCCAACGGGAAAACAGCGACCAGCTTTCGCACCTAGAGTAAGGTTGAAATTGTTACCACTGGGACGCTCAGATGAGAGGCACCAAGGAGCTCACGTGGTCTCTGAGCAAGGGTGTCCTCAGGGACCCGGGAGGCTCTGCAGAGGAGGACAAGAGGTGAGGCTGAGAAGGCGTTGCCAGTGACCAGCCCCGTGGTGCTGCTTTCTCTGCAGGCATGAAAATACAGGCTCTGGGAGTGCTGGAGAAATTACGGACAGGGTTGCAATGCCTGCATGTGACCCTCTGTCATCCCAGTGAGAGAGGAGCACTGGCTGGTGACAGCAAGAAAAAACAGGGAGAGAAATCAGCTAAAAAAAAATTTCCTTTTCTGCTTTGGTTTGCTGTCTCCCCTCATCAAACCCCATGGGGAGACCCTCCCTTCCACTGGCAATGACAATGCAGAAGCCTGACACCACAACACCAAACTTAGAAAGGTGGCTTCGAAGCCAGGAGAAAAGCTTAATGATTATCCACTCCCAGGAATTACGGCAAGATGCTCCAAAAATGCAGTCTAAGAAAAACTTGTTTTGAGGGCAGAACCGCTATTCCCTTGCTTCTTCTAGGGGAAGAAGTTGAGCAACAGTTCCATTTTCCATCTTTTGACTACGCTTCCCTCGGAGAACTGTCACTTCTCTGGCAAGTGAATTTTGGAGAATGAAAGGAGCACCGATGACCAAATTATTCCTGGTGTCTCACAGTGAATGTGCTCTGTGGATGCTTTCTCAGCTAATTCACGAGGGAAATTCACCAGGGAAGGCAACGCGTCTGTGGGGAGGAAAGAGACGGTGTGGGTCGCCTGTGATGAGGTGAACGAGGTTAATGCAGTGGAAGAATTATTAGAACGTCTATGTGATCCCATCAGATTCAAGTCATATCCTCCAATCTGGTTTTTATCTTCACCACACCTAATACACTGATTTATCTGACTCCTATATCTTGTATCCCAACTGACTCAGACCTCAGACGGGAAGAGGAGGACCAGCAAGGTTCCTCCCTGGCCTTGCAAGCAGCAGCACTTGTTAATAGCTACACGTTTCCAAAGACTGACTTAGCAATGGAGGCCAACAACTCCTTTTCCTTTAAAGTGTTTCTATGAATTCTATGATTTGTAGAACTCTTTCTTTCCTCTGGAAAGTTTCCATACATCAATCCAGGGTAAATTACATTATACCCATGGTCCACCCAAAGAACAAAGATACACATTCTTCAAGAGGTGAAAATCTAGAATTTTTGATTAAGTAAACTAGGGAAAAAAACATGCAAATATATATTGAAATCACTTATTCTCTCTGCTAAAACACTACCTTCAAAGTTGTAACAAATTCCCAAAAAGTGCCCATAGTGTTCTTATGATTAATTAGTGTTTTAAAATTTCAAAACACAATTTTTAATGGAATATTCAAGCTAACAATAATAATGGTTTATAAAATAATTTAATAATAGTTTATAAATGATGAGTGGATATGAAGCAGGTTCACTTCAGTAAGTAATTTTTTGCTATCCCACTTGGGGTTTGACTTTTTCTTGGTCATTAATGTTAGTGAGATCAACATGATTAAATCTCTGTATGCTTCCCTCAATAGTAACCCAATAGAGACTAAAGATTTTTTAATCTCGGACATGAATCATTGAATTGCTTCATATTCATTTCCACCAAAAAAAAAAAAAATACAACAATCAAAGTGATCTGAGATCAATGATCACAAAGCAATTGAAAATATTAGATAATTAAGCTTTGCTTCTGAACCATATGAATACTATCTCTGTCAATTTAGTGAATTATGTCAGGCAGAAAAATGAGAAATTTAACATGATCTATTTAAAAATACAAAAATAATATGAATTTTAATGCAATTAAATTTCTATAGCCTTGCTATGCTTTCCCCTCTGTGTTTTTATGCATGAAGCTATTATTTCCATTTCAATGACGGATATGAGTCCAAGTAGTAAATTGAACATCTCTCTTTTATTAGAGCATCTTTGTTATTATAAGTAAAATTGAGCTGGTTCTCATTCAAATCTACTGTGTCTATGAAACAAGGTTTAGTCATGCATTAAATGAAGGTTTCAAATAACATTATGCTGGGAATTTGTTACATGCTAAACACCAATAGCTTTCTTTCAATATGTTTATTGGCATAACAGTATATGCAATAATAAAATATAATAACATTTTATAATGCTTCATTCATACCAATAGCTCCCACAGCCAGTTCTTCAAATAGTGAGTATAAAAATAATAAAGAGAATGAACCTGTGGAAGCGGCATATAAAAGATGTGAAAGGCTGAAAATATTAAGCAATAAGGTATTCCAGATCTGATTCCTCTGGCAAAATTATAGTACTATAATTTAAATGTAACTTTGAAAAAATGAATTTTCAGTGATTTGGAAACAGCTCTGTGCAGGTGACAAAGAGAAATGAAAAAAAAAAAAAAAAAAAGATGAACATTCCCAACACAAGATTTGAAATGCTCTTTCAGATGGAACAGACAGAAGTTGTTTAGATAATATGATCTGAAGACTTCTCTGCCCAAATGGAAAGCTCTGAATAGTGATGAATCCCTTTGGGCTTGAAGGTTTTGGGGAATTTCCAGGATCTCAAAGAGAGACTAGATCATAATTGATGACACAATTAGAGGAGTCAATTCGTAAGAGATTGAAAGTAAAATCACTCTAAAAGGCACACACAGGAAATGTCTGAATGGGTAAATTGGTAAAAGTATCAACAAAGGGAGACAAGGATGCAAACACAGAAGTTAGCCAAAAATAAATTTCATGATAATACCTGGATCTAGATGTTTAGAATAAGATTAAGGATAGCTGTAACCACCAAATGGCACAAAAGCATTACAAAAAGCCCAAAGTAAATTCCCTTCTTAAATCATTGTAGCAGTGTATTGTAACTGATGTTTTTTGTACAAGTAACTTGCTTCACAGCTGTGCTGGTAATACTGTAGCCCCTGGTTTGGTCTGAGCAATTACTGTAAAGCTACATCTAGCTATTTGCAAACATTCTATTTTCAGATTTCTCTGGAGGGAATCAGCCTTTTTGAAAACTTGAATTTTTCAGCTGCTAATAAGTCTCATATCCAATAACACTGTGACAGGGATGTTATATTTACTTAATTCCGGGCGCATCTGTGTATTCTCACACATAGCCTTTGTTTTCCTCTTCCAATTGTTTATCTGATGTAGGGGTTATGGCAGTTCAGTGGGAAAGGAGAATAAAATAACAGTTATCATAAAACAGCCCAATGCTCTCCAGAGTCAGCAAAGAAAAAAAGAAGAGAGAGAGAGAGAGGGAAACAATTTGCTAAACTGATCATAGAGTGATTTACCAGTCAATTAAAGAACACTTCACTGCAATGCAAAGAGATTTCAAACACAGATGAATTACACTAAGACTGCTTTCTTTATTTGCATTGCAAAAAAAAAAAAAAAAAAAGGCAGATCACAGTTTTCTATGAGGAGCTTCATAATTTTGTGATTTTCTAAAGCCTGAACTTTTATTTTGACACAAGGGCCATGTTCATCGGAAGTGACTGTCGGAAGACAGTCACTCTGGTACTTTCCAAGTGTGCCACTGAGAAGTTGAAATTAGAAATAATATATTGCCAGATGCTAGAGTCTAAGGAGCCTTGTAAAAAGCAGCACTCAGGTGTCACTTTGAAGAACACCTGTTAGCCGTTGCATTTGAAATGAAATGCTATTTGAACATTTTTACCTTGTAAGCATGATTTTTGATTTATTATAATTCACAACTACGGCACATAGGAACTTTTCATAAGAAGCTAAAAACATGTCAACTTCTGATGCTCATTTTGTAGAAAGAATGATCCGTAGGAGCTGCCAATAACATTTGATTGGTGTTGAAATATACCAAGTAAATCTCCCATGTTCAGTTGCTGGTCCAGAAGTTTAATACATGAGAATTCGGGAATAAGTAATCTTTTAAAAATATGTAACGTTGGGGCGCCTGGGTGGCTCAGTGGGTTAAAGCCTCTGCCTTCAGCTCAGGTCATGATCCTGGAGTCTTGGGATTGAGCAGAGTCCCTGGGATTGAGCCCCGCACGGTGCTCTCTACTCTACGGGGAGCCTGCTTCCCCCTCTCTCTCTGCCTGCCTCTCTGCCTACCTGTGATCTTTGTCTGTCAAATAAATAAATAAAATCTTTAAAAAAATATATAACGTTAATATTATAATGCGCTGGTGTTGAAATCTTACAGGAGAGTGGGGTATTCTATCCACTACCAATATACACCATGTCATTTATAGGGAGAAGATGTAGCTTGAGAAAAACTTGCAGAAATCATAATTGTTTCCTAAGCTCTTGCCTAAATGGAACCATATGATTATATAATAAAAGTAGATATATAATACTGTTTAATTTTAGCATCAAGCTCAATTTAACTAGGTCAGTTTTCAAGGTAAGATGAAAGTGTCCTAAATCCTTTGATTGGCAATTGTCTCAATTGGGTGCACTTTAGCTTTGCTTTTGTTTTTGTTTTATTTTTGTTCTTTATTTTATTTTATTTTATTTTTAAGATTTAGTTACTTGAGAGAGAGAGAGAAAGCAGGGGGAGGAACAAAGGGAGAGAGGGAATCTCAAACAGACTCCCTAATGAGCACTGAGCAGGAGCCTGATTCAGGGCTTGATCTCACCACCCTGAGATCATGACCTAACCCAAGATCAAGAGTAGGACACTTTACTTATTGAGCCACCCAGGTGTCCCATTCTTTTTTTTTTTTTTAAGTGCTGTATTGGCCCAATTTTGGAGGCCCCCACTAGAGGCCGGTCACTTCCTCTTCTTGAATAGCTGATTAAATCCACAATGCAAACACCTCCTTGCTGGGCCTTTCCTTTCTGGGTCCACCTTGCATAGGCTACCGCAGGCCACCCTGAGACCAAACAACAGACAGCTAGTGACAGCATCCCCTATGCTCTTGGAGTCCTCAAAATTATTCAAATTATTAAAACCACCAGGAGCTTGAAAACCTAGCAATCTCCACATTCTTTGCCACACATAAGATGCTCCCAAGAGAGCATCTTGTCCCAAGAGAGCCCCATGGACCGCACCCAGCATCCTTCTCTCCTTTGGAGCTGCAAAGAGAGTTCGGCCTTTCATCTGAGAGTCAGTCTGTTGTATCTCACCATCAAAAGAATCTTTCATGCTTATAAAACACTGGGCAACTTAAACAACTCCACTATTGTAGTGTCTTTCTCCTCAAATGAAACCTCATGTTCTATGAAAGAGGGAGAAAAAACCCAACAGGACAAATTCCAGTGGTCTAAATGCAGGTCTCTACATAAAGAATGAAGGTGGTGGGAGAAAATAAATTACCAGCAGTTTTGTGTTTGCATCTTTTGTCACCAGGGTGTATTGCATAAGAAAAATGGGAAGCAATGGTTTTGTTTTCTTTTTTTTTTTTTAACTCTAGTGCCACCTCTCATTGTCCTCCCCAAGGCCCATACTCAGGCACAAAAGCCGTACCCTCACAGGCATTTAGACCACTGGAATTTGTCCTGTTGGGTTTTTTCTCCCTCTTTCAGTCACCACAAGATGCCCGGGATGTGGTCAGTCTTTCCTCAAGCTCCAGTGTCTTGTCTCAGATCTCCTTATCCCCTCTTGACAAATTTTTGAGATCTTCCACTGTGCCTTCTGGAACTCATGGCTCTTCATCAGAAAATCCCTCATATTTTCTGTTCTTCTAATATTTCCTTTGTCTTCTTCTGACGTCTTGACTCTCCCCTAAGGATTCTGTGACCCATGCACCTGTCTTAAGAAAGGTATTTCCAGGGAGGGGGGTTGGGGAAGGGGGGTGGGGTTATGGACATTGGGGAGGGTATGTGCTTTGGTGAGTGCTGTGAAGTGTGTAAACCTGGTGATTCACAGACCTGTACCCCTGGGGATAAAAATATATGTTTATAAAAAATAAAAAATTAAAAAAAAAAAAGAAAGGTATTTCCAAGGGTGCCTGGGTGGCTCAGTGGGTTAAGCTGAATGTGTGTGGAGAAAAATACTCAGGAAAGTACATGTTCACATTAACTGCATGAGCTCTAATCCTCTGTGTTGAGCTCTCAATGCTGCCCACAATCCTGCTCCATCTCTTCAGTCCATTCACTCTCCATTCTCCGAAGACCACTTCAGATCTCCTCTCTCCTCAAGAATTCAAGACCTCTACTCCTGGCAGTCTCCACTTTATATTCCATGTAGAAAATAAAAACTACCATAAAGAGACTAAGGCATCCCTCTGGCACCACACATCTTCATCTACTACACCTTTGCCTTTATACCTCTTGATTTAGAAATAGGGTCCCAGTTCCTATATAATAATAACCTTCCCCTTGGGTACGAAACTCTATCTCATCTTACCTCAGCAAAAGATTTTCTCTAAGAACTGCATCCTCTCTATCCAATTAAATGGCAATACTATTTGTGAGTTGCCCAGTCTCCTTGAATACAGTTTTTCCTTGAACACGGGTTTTCCCCCCTCATCATTCGACTGAGGATGGTCTTCTCGAAGTCCAATGGCCTAAACTGCTGACTACAGTAGTGAGTCATGAATTCATTTCATTACATCTCTAAAATCATTTGGACAAATTAATCCATTTTCCCCTAGAAACATTTCCCCTATTTGTATTCTAAGTTACCAATTTTCCCAATTCTGTGCTCTCTGTGCTCTCCACCCCCAGCCTCCCTTGGTGTTTCTACCTCATCTCTGCAAGCTTTAAGATTGGATTAACTCTTTTTTTTTTGAATTATTAATTTTTTATTTTTTATAAACATATATTTTTTATCCCCAGGGGTATAGGTCTGTGAATCACCAGGTTTACACACTTCACAGCACTCACCAAAGCACATACCCTCCCCAGTGTCCATAATCCCACCCCCTTCTCCCAAACCCC